>NW_009611565.1:0-2078 GCF_000690535.1 Cariama cristata
TGAGCAGGGACATCTTCAACTAGATTGGGCTGTCCATGCCGTGGACTGAGATTCCTACTTATGCTGGAGCCTCTCTGGAGCTCTTGGGACTTGTGGGGTGTTTCCTGGAGCTGACCAAAATCACCAGGATACTTGGAGGAGGAAGGGACATCTACAGCATCCTTGGAATGGGATTTCACTGGGGTGCCGGGGAAAGCAGGAGGCAGACCCAGGAAAACTCACCAGGCAATTATCATGTGTGCAGAGACCATTCTTCTGGCTTTTCTGTCCGTAAATATCTGGGTCAACACCCGCCTGGTGGTACAACATGCATGCAGGACAAAGGAGAGCAAATACCACAACCACCGAACCCCTCACTCAGCCCTGGGAAAGTATCCTTGAGGGATTCAGCCCCCAGGACCCTCTTTGTCCTTGCCTTGCTGGGTGATAGGCAGGGCTGGAGCTGCTGGAAGGGGGCTTTGTGGGTTTGGTGAAGAAGGGGGCATTGTAGAAATATGTCCTAGCATGTGTTGGGAAGAAGTAATGAGAGAGGTTGGGGAAGGCTATGGCTGGTATCAGAGGTCAGAGTGCCTCCCTACTCCCCCCTGTCTGTGCGGTGAGAGGTTCTCACCTGAGGGCTGTGGTTCCCTCACCACCATCACCAGTCCCACTTCCCGGGTCGGAGGGACACATGGTACCTGGTACGCCTTCTCTTGGATCAAAATGGTCCTTACGTTTCTCAGGCCTCATCAAGATCATAAAGCTCAGTAAAGAATTTTTCCCCAAACTGAAAAAAGAAATAATGAAAAAAAAAAAAGCAGAAATTCAATCTAAGATAACTTCTTCCTAAAGTAGACTTTTCTTCTGAAGAGCTGTTTCTGCACTGTGTACTTGGCTTCCTATATTATTGTGACAAAGGTTTGACTCTATTTTGGGGCATCCTACATTCCAAAAGTTCTCTTCCAGTCTCTGAAAGTGAAACTTCAGCCATGCATACTGTCAGGTGCTCCAGTGCTGATTTTGAAATATGTCACCTTTTCAAAGGTATCCTGGGGACAGACTTTTAAAAGAATTTAAAATTGCATGGAATTGTAGGTGGAATTCTTCCCATGTGCGAGAATGCAACTTCTAAGTTGCTAAATAACTTTTAGAAAATTTGTCACTCAGTGATTTACAAATCTGATGTCCATTGAAAGTCAGTTAAATATGCTCATTTTTACTTTGTCCCTTATCAGTTATAGCTAGATTCATAAACTTATTTCTCTTTGCATTGGTAGGATCTAAGAAGCTAATCCTTTGCACATTGTTAACACTAATCAATCAAAAGTCTGAGTTTTATATGAACTGTAGGTACTGGTTGTTTGCTTGGATAGCCTCAGAGTCAGTCACATAATACACAAATTTTCTGATATTGATACTACAGAGCAGTCAGCAGCACTGAAGTGAGAAAGTCACGGTCTAGTTATTTAAAGAGGTGGTTGCCATGTGTCTAATAGTTTATTAGCTATCATTTCACTAAAATTCAGCATATTCAGTTGAGTTAAAATTTATTTAATGATCAGCAAGATTTGCGCCATCTGTAGTATATTCTTTAGCACTATAATGGCATCAGCTGTACTGCAAAATGCATAAATTTGCCCAGTCACTCAAACAATCTGGTATAAATGTTTATGTATGACTGAAAAGGAAAAGCTATCCCTCACACAAAAAATGCATCTCCTTTTGCAATAGTCATCTCCAAGGAAGAGATTTCTGGCGTTCAAGATCTATAGCACAGTGTTTGGGCTTACACTTTACTATTTTCAGTGATATGAAAAATTATAAAACTTTCTTTTTCAGAGCCAGAATAATCAAAGAGCAGTTCTGCTCATCAGTGTAACAATCCAGTAATTTTACACATAGATCTTTCCATGAACTTTCAAGAATCTGTTTTTTCATTCGCCACACATCTGATCTTCTATGGATGTGGATGCTTATTTCGTTCCATGGCTTTTACTCCTAAAAGCCAGTATTACAGTCCAATTCCTATTAAATCAACTTTTCTGCGGCAAGAGATTATCTGATACTGAAACACTTGCTTGCAATGAATACTGCCTGCT
>NW_009611565.1:2109-49901 GCF_000690535.1 Cariama cristata
TGGGTCACTTAAAGATGCATCAGACGGGCTCTGACTTCACCTATTGCACCTGCTTCTCATGAGGATGTTGTTTGAAACCAGCATCAATGTCAACCCACAGCAATGAGCTGCGTCAGGTAACTATAACTTTTAGTGTTCTACAAGCACCACGGCATAGGTAGGAATCACACAAAGCCACAGATAAGGTCCTTATAACATGAAGTGACCACTTGAGTGATTTATTCTCGGTCCTTCACAATATACTCATGCACTAAGTAGTACAAGCAAGGATGTTTTCAAAAGATGGATCTGGAAGTAAGCAATAAGCACATTTTGTGAAGCTGAGGGCTGTTCACTGTAGTTATGGGAAAAAAATGATTCTGACATTTTGATTAAGCTTGATTCTGAATACAATAACCCCTCCCCCCAGTGATTAAGCTAAATAAAGTATTTCAAAAGCCACTGGGTTGTATTGCTATGGTAACCCACTGAACCACTGAAATAATAATTGTGTGCCTGATGTTATACATAAAGATTTCATTTTCCCTCCAAAATACAATACTGATATGCTTAAT
Source organism: Cariama cristata (assembly GCF_000690535.1). Lineage (NCBI taxonomy): Eukaryota > Metazoa > Chordata > Aves > Cariamiformes > Cariamidae > Cariama > Cariama cristata. Next base: position 2,664 of record NW_009611565.1, read on the forward strand.
CTTTTCCTCAACTCTTTACCCAATCCCCACGTCAAGAAAATCAGTTTTCTCTAACCTCGCATCATTAAATCTACTGATTTGTTAAGGTAGATTATATTCTGCATGATTTTATTTGTGTAATTTTGCCTTAGAAGTCATGATGTTTACACAGAACAAAGTTTCAGTTTAATAAAAAAAGCTATAGTAGACGTCACTTCCTATGAAAAGTCACATATTCTAGAAAGGAACAAAAATAAAACTGATATGAAAATGTCGAACTGCATCTGAACACATACAGTACAGATCAAGTCTGACTGTGCATGCTTTGAAAAGTCTAAAATGCAATAAATGTGCTCATACGATTTGCTGAATTGAAATCTAAATGTGAATCTCACATATATCTACCCGAGCAACATTCCTTTTCTGTCAATGTGTTTTGCTGAATCCATATGGAATCCAGTTAAGGGCATAAGTTTGATATCCATCAAGCTGGTTTATGTGATCTGCTTTAGAAAAGTGACGTTACTCTCATTTTCATACCATCTTAGCTCTTCAGAAGACAACTTGTGTATTATAAGATATTCATGATGAAGACAATCTCATGATTTTTGTCAAAAAAGTATTTATGTTTTGACCCACCTTATCACATTGTATGGGAGAGCTACAGTCTAGCCACAGAGAGGGACTGGAAATAGATTTTTGATATCTTTTTCATTGTGCTTTGTTTTCTGCACAAATGTAAATGCAGTGAAGGCTCTCACTGGTATGAGACAATGCCTCTGCACTGAGTTCTTATTAGCAGGACTATTTATTGGGCTTATTGGGTGAACCCATAAAACCTGAATACCTCCATTGCTGGAAGAAGTAGTTTGTTTCCTAGAAAAGCTTACACATCTTAAGCTTCTCCAAGGCTTGAACTACCTGCTTTTTGGAATGAATGTTTATTAAGAAGAAACACTGATTCAGAATTTATACTGTCTTTTTATTCTACACTTACAGTACAGTAGCCTAATCACATACTGAGAAATCCCTAAACTTTGTGCCACATACTATAGCCGGTTTTAGGGAAGGAACACCAGACAATTGCCCTATCTCCAGAAATTTTAGAACCCCAACAGGCTAGATAGGAATGCAAATGGAAAGAAGGAAGGCAATGTAATTGTCATGTCTGGAATTGGTTCTCTGAATTTGATTTCAGCTCTGTGTGGTGAACACAAACTTGAATGTCAGACAAATAGAGATGCGTGATATTTCACACCATGTGGAAATCCACGGTCCAGTCCCTCCCTGCTCAGTTTGAATGGGAGCTGTGGATATCCATTAACTCTTGAAACTCAAGATTTTAATCTGTGTTTTATAATCAACCTTGTAAATAGAATTATATTAATTTTAATTAATTGTTTGAGATATATTCTTCACTGAAAAATATTTTAATCTCTTTTTATTATCACTGCCTTATCAGTGATCAATCTTATGTTCACTTTATGCAATGACTTCTGAAACCAAGCCACATTGCTTCCAGTTCAAAAATAATCTGACCTGTAAATACCTTTAGATCTTGCTAACAATATTAATGATTCTATTGCTTGAAATCTTTGAGAATCTGACATATGATTCTTAAAAATCTGCATCTAGATGCTTAGACCACTTCTCTTTTCCCACATTCAATTGACACGACTACATCCTTTACTTAGCAATAAGACTAAATATTTTGTCATGTGCACTTGAATCATTAGAAAAAAAATCTCTAATGAATCTGGATTTTAATATCAAATCCATTTCCTTTCCATACATTTCAAGACCACCAGCTCAAGTTGAGCAAGTTAAGCTTTTAAGTTTTATTCCACCTCAATTTTGGTGATCCTTATTTTCACATCTTCCAGAATGCCACTTTACCCTATGTTTAACGTCACTACCTTATAGAAGCTGAAAGCATTTGTTTCATTTGGAGCCACTCCTAAGTCTCTCTACATTACACTTGGTGCAAAGCAGTACCAGTTCTTTTTTTATTATAGACCTAATGATGAGATCAAAGGCCTAACTTAAAATACCTATTTCATCTTTAACGCTGATTATTCCCATTCTTTTCTTGATTTCTTATGCAAAGCTTTCTCAATGATGACACACTATGTCCCCAAATAAATTCCAGTATCTTTCTTATGGTTTTGATTCATGCCCTAGAAGCTGTCTGTTCTAGGTCACAAATTCAGGCTGTAACAGGAAGAACTCATAGCAGTCAGGACTGAACAGTCTATAAATGACATGAAGCTTAGAATTTTGCCTTAAGTTGGCAGTAACCACCACAAAATTCAAAACAGATGAAACAGTTACCATTTTTGTAATATATATCCTGGGGACCCCTCCTTAGTGTTCCTGACAATGTGGACACTGCAATAAATGGCCTTTTGATTAACTTGAAGTGTGGTAACTTTTACCTGCACTGGAGTAGATTAAATGACCTTTAAAATCTGTAAAAGCTTTCCAACAGAGTAAATAAGCATTTAGTTGGGCCATTTAGAGTGCACATTACTGACAATTTACTGTCATTTCAACTTCAACCAAAAAGAAGTATTTGTAAGGAGACGTGCTACTGGATGGTACTGTCTGGCTCGTAGGATTTTTTGGTTTTATTTGTCTGTATTTTTCCTTTAAGCAGTAAAGAATAGAGATTGTGGGCACACAGTGTAGTTCACTATCATAGTATCAGGGCAATCTTGAAATATCAGTGGGATACAGCACAAGCACCCTTGATGTAGGTTTTTGCTGCTTCCTCAGGAGCAGGTACTACCTTCCGCTGCTGCCCGAATCGCTTATTAACTCCTATTGATTGGTTCGCTCAGCTCTTATCTCAGTATTGCACTGACGCTTATCATGCGCTGTATAAGCACAAGAATTCGGTAATATTGTGGATCTTATCTCAGGCTGCATGATCAGATTATGTGCTCATTCTCTAAGGAAGAAGAGAACTGTTTGCCTGTGGCAACAGCATCACCTGCTGTTGGATGAGGAATGAACATTCCCATTTCCTGAGGAGTTTGCCTAATACTTACTTTATTTTTCAGGGTAATTGAGCTGAATATGTAGATCAAATTGAGGAATAAAACCATATAATTTATGCTGAACTGTTATTTTTTATAAAATATTACATTATGCACATAACTTTGTCAGTAAATAACAATTCATATGTAGGGATCTCTAGTGTCACTTTCACACAGAAAAAGCAGAATATTTTGGTGTTTGGGGCTGTAGACTTTTCCTGAAATACTTAAGAAGGCTCAGTCCATCCTACAAAAACCTTGTGAGGGATTTATTACAAATAATCCTTCCCTGGGTTTGTAAATCATCATTAAAGATGGTTTCCTAAAGAAAAAAAAAAAAAAGGTATATTAGATACTATAAGTCTTAGTTTAGAATTACATCTAGGAACATTACATTTTAAATTTAATTATTATGCACAAACAGTATAGAATAATTTTGTAATAAACAAAAAATGTAGTATGTAACATGATATTTTAAAATTTAGCAATACCTCTTATTCCATCAGAATATGACCATAAAGATAACACTAAGGGATCGGATTGATTTTACAAGTTCTTTTGACTTGCCTGAAAACTAGACATCTGTAGCTTTCAAGGATATCCAAGGATGGATGTTTCTTCATATATTGCAGGAGCCAAAGTATCGATTGGTATCTCCAACTCTGAGTCACAGTAACAACAACTTTGAGTCTTCCTTTCTCCTTTCCTTCTCTCCCAAATTCCGATGGCTTAGAGTTCTCTTTGTGCTTCTCCATCCAGCAATGCTTTCTGTGATTTAATCCCCATACATATACACATGCTATGCCATGCGTTCATTGGGGGATATCATGGGGAAGAATAATATGAAATTACTTCACTAAACACCTTACTTAATATGTTCATTAAACTTCCAAAGATAATGTATAGAATAAGCTTAGCTAGTGAAAAACAGAGGAAATAAGAGGAGTAAAAATATTTACAGAGATGTACCAAATGAAGTTTAAATTTTAAAACAAAAATAATTGATATTGAGGAGCAGAGTCCCTTGTCTAAGTCCCGCAGGAAATGACTGGAAAGAAATTAATCCAGAATTAGCACTGGTTTCTTTTGAACCATAATAAAATCATGTTGAGATTTGTTTTCACTTTTGTATATCTTGTTGGCTGAGAGATTTTTGACAAGGAAGGCTAAGTTCAGACAAGAACAACATAATGATAGGAAGAATTGGGTAATGGGGAAACTTTAGAAGATTCTAATTGTATAGCTTGGCAATGAGAAACCTAATGGGATTTATGAGAAGAGTCTAAGGCATTTGGATAAATAAACCCAAAAGTAGGAGGAGAATTAATTTACTCCTGCAGGTGTGGTGTAGCTATTCTTAATAGCATGACCTTAATAAAAGTGAAAATTTAGGCAGAATACCACCAAGAGGCCTTGTGGGGCTAGTCATGAGAGTGGAAAATAGCAGAGGAGAAAGGTAAAAACCCAGCTGATCATCAGAAAATTTATGGTACTGTAAAGTAATCTTATTCAACATAGTATATTTCTAAGTGTCTATCCCATGAAGAACAAACCACCCAAGAAAGTATGCAAAGGGTGGGATTCTTCTCACCTGAAATTGGGCTGTCTAAATGTTAGTAGTCTAGTTCAAACTAGTCGCCTCATCTGCTCTGCTGTCAAAGGAGACAGGCACTTACAGAACACAGATCATCCACACCTGAAATCTGAATTGCCGTCTCTCCATCTGGGATAGAAGGAGAGCTGAGATTGCTAGCTTTGACTTTGAGATGGCTAAATTTAGGTGATATGAACCCTAGTTTGAAAAGCGATCGCATCAAAAATCATCAGTTGAGCACAGTCGTGATGTTTCAGAAGTGAGTTAGGATACCTTAAAATAAAACTCTGATGTGACAGAAAATAAATAGGTTACTTAAGAAGGTTTGTTAGCATCTGAATACCGGTGATAGTGGAGGAAAAAATTATGAGGCTTCTTGGACTATTTTATTTTAATTTCCAAACAAGACTGAGTATGGCTATCAACCCATGCACTCATGATCATCCTCTTCACAGGACCCACTACTAAGTCTTTCCTAGTTACTTCCTTGAGGTTTATTTCCATTTCTCATTTGTGGTGGTAGGTGTATATGGATTCATCTTCACTAAGACAGGTATGGAAAAGAAAGAGATAGCTGACAGCAGCAAACCGTTGCCAGGCAGTTACATCAGAAATCCTGCAGGGAATGTTTTAGTGATAATCCATCCCCTTGGAAACACATTTAACATTTTGGATCTTGCCTTCAGTCAAACCAAGCTTGATTTTATTCCTTTACAAACCTTCCCTTAAGGTATTATAATTATTATCATTATCATTATCATTATTATTAGGTATTTACTTTATAGCTCTGGGTTTCTGTGTATCCATGTAAACATCAAACCCTCTTCCCTCTATTTGATATTTAAAAACTCCACATATTATATAGTTTGTGTGAAACAAGGCTGCATCTGGTCTAAGCGTTGCTGGGTCCTTCACTACACCAGGGGAGCTCCTTTCCCTTGGTAGTTTGTGTGGTAGCTGGGCTTACTGTGCCCTGCACTTAAAAAAAAAAAAATAAATCTAATCTAAATCTCTATAAGGTATAAATTCCTACTGATTTGAACTGATTACACTTTACATCTTTATCCCCTGTGGTTCTCTGCTAGATACTCCCAAGGAAACAGAAGACTTTTTACATGGCTTTTTCATGTTTTATGTGATGGAGTTCTAAGCGATGTTGCAGTAAAACACCAGGTGTTAAATATTTTTTTTTCCTGACTGCAGCTCCCTTACAACACACCTGTAAGGCAGATAGGCAGAGAAACCACGTACCCCAGCTATGACTGACACAGAACTCTTTTACAGCTAAACCCTTTACTTCTAAGGTATATCACCTTGCACTTACAAACACTAAATTTCTAATACACCTGTTGTCATCAACCTTTTAGTTTGTCAAAGAGGACAATGGGTTGCTTGGGTTCTTCTAGTACATATCAATGGCATTTCTAAAAACAAACTAGTTTTTAAGAAGAGATACTGAAGCTTACTCCAGATGCAAATTGCTGATCTAAGTGAAGTTAATGACAAAATCCCAAATTTGCTGAATCAAGGTTTCCAAGGAAATCTAAGGTTTGAAGTAACAACTGCAGGATAGAGGGAGCGTCTTTTTTTCCTCTTAAAACTTTTTTGCCCATTTGCTCTTTCCACTGAGCACACACACACACTCACACAGCAAAAACTAAACACATAAAGTAGTTATAAAATAAAGAAATAGAATGTGTATAACACATGACACACATTGTAAATGATCTGAGGCATCTGCAGGTTTTAAGTGGAAAGAGAACATTTGAAAAACCTTTAATTTCCTTCCATTCTTATTTGCTAAATTTCTGCACATCATCAGTAGAATTAGCCACAAGTGACCAATAGTTAGATGCTTCTGTTACTTCAATTTGATGTAAAGGCGCTTAATCAAACCCTTAAATAATTGAATGCAAGGATTCTTGCATCATCTAATTGAAGTAATCCTCTTTAGGAATAATAAAACTAATTGCTTTATCATACAATAAATTCTTAGCGTAAGCACTTAATGCAGCCTTGAGAAAATGACTTTTGCAGAGTTCTCTCCACTAGAGGTCTCCAGAGAAATACAAGAAACAATTCAGAACAGCGGAGACCTTAGATTCTTCTTCTTGAAACTATTTACATTTCGTGGAAGATGAAAATCAGTGCTTGTTCTATACTTGTTCCAGGTATTTCTTTGGATATGCTTCTTCTGCCGTGGCTAATAAAATTCCTATTACTGTAATAATAGTTCACATCCATAAGGTGTTTTACTGCATTTTATAATTAGATTTTCAACATTTATAATTAGAATTTCAACAGCACATCCCTTAGGAAGCGTAATATCGCACAAAGTAATTTGCCAAAGGAAGAGAAAACCTAAAGTGGCTGCTTGGTGGGGTAGCAACCTTGCTAAATAAAGAACAAATTAAAATAAATAAGGTAACAATGAGCACAAGTGAAGAAAATGTTGGTTAACCAGAACAGTATTTTAGTTGGTAAATTAGAAAATTATTACCCTGGTGTGCTGTTCACCATGCCGTTATATCACAGGCAAAATAAAGCCTGGCTTCATTATTTGTTTTTATATCCAGACTAACATAAACATAAATGAGGAGTAGGATTCATGTCATTGGACTGTTTTTTTTCTTCTTGATGCTTTTTGCCTTTTTTTTTTTTTTTACTGAAAGTTTTTTAAATTATAAGTTTATGCAATTTCCATTGGGTTCATGATTTTCAAAAAAGTAATTTCCACTTAAAGATGAACTTTATCCATTTTAGCATGTCTATATTTTTACACCACTCAGAAGAGCAACTAATTCAGTGACTTAGAGATTTTTCAGAAAGTCAAGCTTATGATTACTATTTTTTTCCTCACGCTATTTTATTTCAGTGAACTTCATGTCTGCATTGGCTAGTTTTTACTAACATTTGCCTTATTAAACATAATGACGTCATCAGGGTTGCTATAAGGTTTAATGTCGATTATCCTTTAATTTGGTTAATTAAGATGACTTTATATTTGCGTAATTCTTCTTTACCTGTTTCTGTGCTGCCCTATTACCTCTGCCACCATGTTTGATATTAAGTTTGACGTATAACAATTCTTCAGATCTTTTCTTCTATACCTCTGAAGTGGAAAAGGGAGTTTTATGACATTAATGTATGGAAGTGGGAAATTGAATGGTCTTAGGATCACTATTTGTTCCCATTATGTCCAGCTTCTGTCACAATCAAAGCCAAGTGGAAACAGAGAAGAGTACGGTATTTTTAATAAGAACAACCAGTTGAAGAATTATAGCCTACTGTAGTCTGTGCAGAGAACAAATGGCATTTGCTGCAATTTGAGTTTGGGTCACTAATCAGAAAGCTGGAAAAATCTGGAAATATTTGAGAATCTGCTCAGATTGCTCCTTCTTTAACCATGGTAAATAGCTCTGTAAACAACAGGAGCTCAGTGCATGCAGCAGCTTTAGTTTCTCCTCATTTTTTGATGCTGCATGGTAAGTGTGGAAGAGAAGAACATGAGCTATGCTGAATGTTGAGAGATTCAGGAGGGAGGCACTCCTGAGAAGACAGGTTATTGGGGAAATTCTGGGACTTTCTGAAATTTGTCAAGTTACTTCAACAAAGTATCTTCTAATTTTTCCATCTGTAGAGAACTGTAAAGAGTAGACAACTGAGGTCAAGTAGCATCTTGAAATGTCATAGCTAGATATTTAAGAGGTGGTATTTCTCACTGTATTTCTTGCTGCAAAAAACAGGAAGATAAAAGGCTCTGAGAGGAATAGAAGGAGTGCAGCAGTGACATCCTCCTAACATTTATAATTTTATATCATAGAGGTGACCCCTCACCTCCATCAGCTGGCCTGACAGTGATGGTTTCAGGCATGGAGCTTTACTGAGTTCACGCACAGTGAGTCTAGAGATGCTGATACTTCCATGAGCTATCTCAAGTCACTTGCAGGTAGGATGAGTACAGGTCACATCAGAAAAGAAGTCCACCTACTATTTAATCAAATGTCCTTGCTCTTAATGTTAGGAACCATGAAGTACTACGGCTATGTAAGATATGACCTTAATCATAAAATGCCTATATACCTATACCTGGTTATAACCCTTACCTATGATGATATGTAGGAAATTGTTATCTCTGCTGGCTGGTCTTTGCCCCGTTTGTGTCTGTTCTATAATGAGAGGTTGGTCCCAGGTGTGCCAGTCCAATACTACATCCATTTCCAGCTATTCACCTCACTACTCGCTCTGGTTTGGAGGAAGAAACTCCAGCAAAGTGTTGCAGTTAGAACTCACCTTACTTTCATGAAGATCTGAAATGATCTATAGACTATACCTTGACATTGTATTCACATGCAAACATTTCTACATAAATGGCAGATTTTTTTCCTTGACTTGAAACTTGCAAACTCCTGGATTGCAGTCCAAACACCAGCTGTCCCTGGAGGCTTAGGACTGTCACTTCACTGGAGGCTTGAACCTGTAGGGATTGATTCACGGACTCTGGCGCGGGTAAAACCAAAGACCTTTATTGTTTACAAGTTTGTGCTTATATAGATTCACTAGCTGTCCATGCGCTCTAGTTTGTTCATGGATTGGTTAACCCCTGCTGTCCACGTGCCATGGCTAAGCTTTTAATTGGTGCTGTTAATCAAGACGCGCGTCTTCTAGTTTGGGTCTCACAGCTGTGCTTCAAAACATTTTTATCTTCAGCTCACTTTCTGCGCTTGCTTCATTACTTGCTTTCTCAGACTGTTTCCTTCAAGGCTATGTTGTTCAAGGTCACTCGCAACACTCCCTGTGAATCCCACATGAGCCTGTCACTTCACCCTTCTGCCTCATTTCCCTCATTTACATTTTCCATTTACTTCACAAGATGCTCTCGAGGAATGACTAATAAGCATAGAAACTTATAAATATAGAAAATTCATATTTTCAGATACTCAGTGATTTTTATATGATTACATAAAGCTCTGAATAAAAGGATTACGTAATAGAAGTGTTATAATTAGGATTAAAATGAATATTTAAGCTAATACTGCATTTAATGGTGTAACTACTTCATAATCAGAATCTGTGTTTATACAGCTTCTTTTTTCTGAAGACAAAAATGTTATTCCAGGTTATTGACAACGGTATTGTTTGGAACTTTCATCAGCTTCACTAGTTAAACAGCTCATAGCTGATAACCGTGAGGACATGGAAAACAAAGGGAAGCGGTGCAGTTCTTATGGGAACAGACAGCATCTTCCTCTGGGTTTGAACAAAACCACACGCGATGATCACGACCTCTGGATGCTTCAGTTCTATAAATATCAAATCATAAGCCAAAGTCTAAACTTCTCAAACTTTCTCTGCTGTTGTGTCAGCACAATAAAATGCTAAGCTTTCTGTAATAAGGAAGAAATTAGTCAATCGAGGATTAAAAAAAATGGTTTATATGGTTAATTTATGCTACTAATTTAGGTTACTGAAGCTGGCAGCAAAAGCTGCTGTTCTAAGGAGGGTGGTACGAAGTTTCAGGTTGATCCTGTGGTTCCCTCCCACCACCTTCCAACATGTATATAAATTGTCAGCTCTCCAGACCCTTTGCCAGTTCTCTCTTCTAGACTTGCCAGAAGCAACAGAGGACTAAAGATGAAGATCTTTTTCTTATTCACCTTTTCCACTTTTTTATTGTCTGCTTTTGAACAAGCAGCTGCTTCTGCTCACTATGACAAGATTTTAACTCATAGTCGAATAAGGGCACGCGACCAAGGGTGAGTAACTGGGTTTTATTTCTGTTTTAAAAGGGAGCTTGTTAATCTTTATTCTCCCTTTTCTTCTTGTGTTATATTAAATGTGATTTTTCACTGTGAATTCTTACTATCATTCAAGTAGAACTTTCTTTCTCAATTGATTTTACAAGAATTGTTCCTAAATAAAAAGCTTTCTGAAGAGTTTCAAAAGGAGACAGAATACTGTTAAACTTCATAAAATGTGGAAAAATCTAATATCACCGTTTCTCAATGAAAAAAATACATGCATTTTAGAATCACTGAAGTTAATGACAGTTCACAAGTAATATAATGGGACATCAGATAGGTTTAATGTATGTTTTCAAGTGTTTGAATAGAGCTGACACCTATCTCACAGTATTTGCCATCTTTATTCCATCCTAATGAAAATCATGACCTCTATTTAAATGCTTTCTAACATGGGAATACATACTGGGAGCCCTTTGTAAAACTTCTGTTCCCAGTAGAGCAATGCGGCAAGCTGCTCGGCAGGGTACCCAAAAGACAATGCTTACAAGCCAGGCTGCTCACAGGCATGGAAATAATTTGAACAAGTGGTGTCAGGGAGACACATGTGTCTAAACACATTTTCCTTCAGTCTTCTTAAGCAAAAAAAGTTCTCTGAGTAAGAATTGTTTACCATTCTATCTTCCTTTGTTGGATTCCCTCTGCCTGCTATGCACATGTATGCACAGACTGAGTTTTCAAATAAAAAACTTCACTGTCTTCCCATTGACGTAAAATATGTGTTCTAACTTTTGAACTAACGATATTTTTTTAATTGTAGAAGTATAAAAATTAGTGACAAAATGCTTTTGCTCCTTGGAATTTACCCTGAAGAAATTCCTTTTCTGTACACTACTATGCTAAGGAACAAGTATTCCTCGTTTGAAATCTGTGACTTCTTTTATTTACATGCCAATTTACCCTTTGGTCCACAGTAATTCCCAGAATGTTTGCTTAGGTGCCTGCGGTACTCCAAACAGTTGGTAATCAAAATAGCTGATTGATTTACAGAAGACAGGGTTTCCTTCTACATAAAGAACAAGGCACTTTTCTTCCCCATCTCCCCATGACCTTCAGCCGCACAGAAGTGTACAAGACAAAAACTTTAATGAAAAGAGCCTGATGGTATTCAGAACTCCGTCCCCGGTGGCTAGTAATTAATTCACTTCACAGGGGGAAGGAGGAAATGTAAGGCATGTTAAGACTTGACTAGGTACAGCTGGTGATCACTGCCCATCAGAGAGAGGGGGTCAAACCAGAAGGGAGGGGAATCTTCTGTCCCTGCTGGGAGGGTGGGCTTGCCTAGGAACCCAGCTGGGCAGTCGTGGGAGCTTGGACTGTGGTTGCTTGAAAACACACCTGACCTGGGAAGTGAAGCCAGATGTTCATTTCTTCCTCTTGCTCAACAGAAATGGTATTTGCTGCTATTTTATGTAGAACTTTTCCAAAGATGTACAGAAACTTCTTTTTGAAATGTTTCTCACTCCCATCCATAGCCCAAATGTCTGTGCCCTTCAGCAAGTTATGGGAACAAAAAAGAAATACTTCAGCACCTGCAGAAACTGGTACCAGGGAGCCATCTGTGGAAAGAAAGCGTAAGTATGCTCTGTTTCAAAACTATTCTCCATTCACTGAGATAATATAATGTATGGTTAGAAAACTATCCTTTCCTCAGAGACAAACTAACTGTTTGTTTCAATTGCTGACACAGGAAGAATTCAGTTCATAATTTTACAGGGTTACAGCTTCTCTTTAGCTGCTTCTAAAACCACCTGGATAACTGATTCAATAGTTGTTGCCAAAAATAATCGCAAAAGGAGTGGAAAGTCTGAAAATGACAGCATAGTATATAGTCTTTTTTAAGTTTAAGAGGCTTCAAGCTATTAGTTTCAGCAATACTTCTCCAAGTCAGGTATTCATGGCGTTATTTTAAACACAAAGAGATATGAGGTTAGGTGACCTACCCAAAAAACACAGAGGGACCTAATGGTTCAGTTGTGAAAATAACTAGGCACCACCCAGCAGAGCTGGCTGCTCAGACCACATCTCTCTACAAAACAAAACAAAATTAAAATACGGTTATGGATACAGATTAAATCTGGGTGACCCTGGTGTTCTTTTTGGAATCGGTGTGCATATTTCAATTGTCACTTCTTCTCAGAATGCAAGTCATTGCCTTCTCTGTGACAACACGTCAAAGTCACTACAGTTTCATCAGCCATAGAGAGCAGCTTCAGAGAGTGAACACGTACAAAATCCCCAGTCCTGAACTTGGTCTGCCCCAATTGTCTAGCTTAGAATTAAGTAATTTAACAGACTGACATTGTTTACCCATACAATAAACTACTGTTTTTCTCGTGTACCACATTTTCTTTTGCTGTTGTGCAATTACTTAGATAAATTTCTCAGCAGTTGTCACAGGCAATCATTATTTTTATTTCACCATTATTTTCTTATAGGGTCCAAATAGGTCAGGGGGGACATTTCTGAAAAGCTTGACTGAACAGGAAGCCTGGACTTTGATTGCAACTCTGTCTTAGGGTATTAGGAGTCTCTTAGTGAAAGCCTATAAAACTTTTCCAAATGCCCAAGTAACATTTAAGTACCCAGTTTGAACAGTCACTGAGAGAGTGTATGCCCTAAGACATAAAGATCTTAAGTTATATTGATACATGGTGCAAATTGTATGTATGAGGAATTTAACTCCATTTAAAGTAAGAAAGATTTGTATTTAAAACTTTCCTAATGACCATCAACCACTGTTTTAGATGTTAATGTAATGTGGAATAGAATTTTTTGTTTCTGTGCCAAAGACTTCCTTAACAGAGGTCAGTATGGAAGAAAAATATCCACAGTGTTAGCAATATAAGCCAGATGAAGATGACTCCCTTTGTAAACAAGCTCTTAAATTCTCTTGAAAATGTTTTTCTGATCAACAATAATCCACTAAATAAACTAGAAAGGAGAGCTTGAACAAGAATTGACCGATAATTTGCAATTAGTCATATTTTTATTCCCATTGTCACAGTCATGAGTCAATAGGATTCACATTTTCCAGTCCATTCTTCAATTTTTAAAAAGTGTTTCTAAATATAGAAACAATTATAAATTCGAGGGAGGTGGGGGAAGACACAGAATATATTTGACTTTAAACATTTACACATAGCTCATATTGAATCCAAGTGAGCCTTTACAGAGTGCTTCTGAGTTAAAACTGCAACTGTAAGACTTTGTAAACTTCTATGAAATTCATTGAATGCTTCTTTACACAAAATTTAAGAATTTATATGTTGACAAAGAATTAGATGCAGACATAATCTAGGTTTATGCTGGGGAGTGTGGAGGAGCACAAAAAATGACGCAGAGTGTGCATACCTCACTAGCAGTGCTAATACAGTTACCGTCTTTATGCTCTCTTCAGTGCATCTACATATATGACACTTTCATAACTAACCCAATATCCTTTTCCTATCTATTTTTTCATTTTTCTTCAAAGCCAACTTTACACTTTGTTTCATTTTTCAGCTGGTTCAGCTATCTTGGCTGACAAACAAGTATATTCATGGTTCTTCTTGAGCGTGATCCCTATACTTACTAATGTAAAACTGATTAAGACTCCCAAATTATTATTTAGGTGAGAAAAATGCCTCCAGTAATGTTTTTTACACTGTTAAAATCAGACATGTAAATCAGATAGTAGTCAGGCAAGGACCTGAAGTGGGCTTGGATTGTGGTTTCTACTGCTGCTCTTGGGTGTCAGAGGCTTTGCGTTTTTTGAGATTGCTGAAAGATGCTGCATGTCATAACAAAATGTTGGAAAGGAACCTTAGGAAAAAGACTGAGGGAAGATGTAGTAGGAGGAAGTTTTTTTCCATTTTTTTTCTGAGAAAATGTTTTCAGTCTTTGACAGCATACCATAAATTAATGGAGCTGTTATACTTCCAACACAGTGAGACACTGATTCCAGCACACAGTCTTGCCTTTCAAGCACTGCCATGGCTTTGAAGTCTCAGCTCTAAAGTCAGTCTAGACATGAAGAGTGAATCTATGGCCCCACCAGAGCCAAGGAAAAGACCTGATTTTCATGCCCCAGGCTGTGACGCTAAGCTTTCTGCTATTGTAAACTTCATTAGTTAGTAATTGTTTGGTTAAGGAGATAGAAGAAAGTAACAGCAGTAAGTTAGAGTGGAGGTAGTGCAAATCATAATGAACATCCTACTGAGACAAGCCATCTGATTATTCTAAATCCCCAGAAGTTTCTTTGGAACGTAATTGGCTGTCTGGAATCCTAACCAGTCTCTCCCATTTTGATTTTGGCTTTGTCTTTATAAGGAAATCCAGACAGGTTAGAACTCATTTTTCATACAACTTGTAGATTTGTATGCATTTGATGATGGTAATAATGATCCATTTCCAGTCAAACTATACTGTGTGTGGTCATTTACCCCACCTCTACCTTCAATTTTTTCAGGACCCATAGGTTTATAGTTTTTATCAGAACGTTTCCTTCTCCTCCAGGTGGCATTGTAGTCCTGACTTCATTCTTCCTTCAGGGGATGTGCTGCAAGTCATCCAAAATACTTCACCTTTTGAGTAAAGTCTGCCATACCACTGACTTCTTTGGCACTACATTTTATTTCACTGCAGATGCACTGGGAAGAAGGTTATTTCCTGAAAATTACTTAGGCTGAAACTTGGATATTCTCAAAGTCAGTTTTGGAAAACAACCTATTCCTGTGGTTTTATTCCTAGATAGATATCATGTCTTCCCCTGAGAGGAAGTCCGCTCTCAGCACAAATCTGACAGGGAATTAATTACTTTGCTGAGATACAGAAATAAAATTAATTGTGCAGTGATAGATACTTTCATGTAACAGGGAAAATAGTTTGAGGCAATAGACAGTTTGGACTCGTTGAACTAAAGTCAGGTGGTGACTTTGTTCTCTTCACTGATTAGAGCTTAGAGGAATGTAAGCTGTAAAACATTTTACAGAGCCTGTGTAAGGCCTGAAGTGAGAAGCCTGCTCCAGTCAACCAGAGGAAGACATCGAGCGGTGGGGCTGGGTGGAATTGGGGATGGGAGTCTACACAAAACTATCACCTACTTTCTCCCTCCCTCATCTTTTAACACTCCTACCATTGTACAAGCACTCACAGAGCAAGGCTAGAGGGGGAAAACAGTGTGTATGAGAGTAAGGTAAGTCATAGAACTCCTGAGGGTTTTTTTGTGGCTGTAACAGAGCATCTGTTCTAACTTAGTCTTAGCTGATAATGGGAGTTTTATACTCTATGTACTTAAAACAGAAATGCAGACATGACTAAAGAGGTTACTGTAATAAGAATATTAATCCAAAGGACAATGGCTCTTCTCATGTTAATATCTCCATGTTAACAATCTTCCCTAAGTTGTATATATGATCTATAAAATGTTAACTTAAGAATGCTTTTATTATTTACACTTCCTATCCACTGTTGTAAATTTCCAATTGGGATGCAATTTAAACATTTGCTAAAATCAAAGTCTATTGGACCAGAAGGCTTTCCACTGTTTCTCTGCAGTATTTTATCTCCATGCCAGCAAGGAGTAGAAACAGATGAGTCACAAAGCCGATCTGAATAAACTGAAAACTGGCTCTGTTAGCCAAGAATAACAAGGACTTAAAGTAGTGTTGCTCTGCCCCTTTTTCCTTTGGAATATACTCCTTTGGATGAGTTCAGAACAACTTTGTCCTAAAAAAAGACCCACCAACCAAACAAACAAAAATATCCTACTCCAAAACCAAAAAAAAACCAACAAAAACTCCAAAAATTCAACAATACAGCATTGTTTCTCATCTGAGTAACTGCTTTCTTTACTCGTCTACTTTACTTGCACCATCTTGTATTGCACTAATAGGGAGATACAGAGGAGGATAACTTATGATGTGAGATGGTACTTCCCCCGTGTACTGTATCTGGACACAAGTGGTACTGAGGAACTGCATCTTGCACTGAGTTTTATCTGGTTCTGACCCTATTGTGGGATGCTCCATACAGACCCCTTTTCTCCCATTCCATCTTTCTCACTATATTTTGAGCATAGCTGATACATGGACCTCCTAATTGCAGACATCTGTAAGGAAACATAAATACTGTAAGTAGGAACTTACAGTAACCCTTGATGACTGAAAAAAAGCCTGGGCTGTACATAAGCAGTTACATAGTAAAAAAGGCACGGATCTTGTAATGCTTGGCTGAAGAAGCATTTTCTTTCTTAACTATGTTATTCAGCCAGTTTTCTGCCTTTCATTAATTGTGTCTTTGTTGGATACAGTAAGAAGACTAAACTTGCCATGTCTTATTCTGTGCTTATAACTCAGCTTCCTCCTTCCTTTTTCCAAAAGCTATTTTAGACTGCAGTCTTTCATAGCTGCTCATGGGGTGATGGGGGGACATTTTCTGTTCCATGGAAGGAAGAAATATTTGATCATGACAGAGCAGTTCACACAGTTGGGAGAACATTCTGCCTGCTATTCTGCTACACATTTTTCTTTAATCAGATATATTTTTAAAAAACAAATTAGCTTCTGGCAGGGATGCAACAAGGAGGAAGAGTATAAAATTAATTTCCTTCTTAGTTAGAAAATCTGTAGCCTGAACTGTATGCTGCTCTTGCATTCCCAAGAAATAGCCATTCAGTGAATTTCTTTAAAGAGATGTATTAAAAAGAACCGTACAAATACTTTTGGTATATGACTTCTCAGTTGAAAAAACGCACGTGGCAGAAGAGTGAATATGTCATGTGTGCATATGTATATGAGGGAATGGAGACAAAATATTTTCATAGCACAGAGAAATAAAAGACTATGGTTTTTTAAAAAAGAGGATCTTTAATCTTCACTAGCTCTATCAGATTGCTGTCAATTACAGAATTATAATCCTCACTTCTAAAACCATTCTTTGTAATGCTGTTGTTCTTCCAGTCTACTTTCATCTGTTAATGTCTTCAAGTAGTTTGGATGTTGAAGGGCTTGAGTTCAACTTTTCATTTGAATAAGCTGTTCATATTAATGTGTTTGTGATTAGTGTTTTGTAAGCTTTAGTTTATGAAAAATGAGAGAATTGTACTCAGCTGCCACCAGAGTCTGCAAATTAAAAGCTGGAATGTAGTGGTGAAGACTCAGTAAAAACCTTCAAGGAATTACTATTCAGAACTCTAGCACTGCCAACATCAGCCACACCTATAAAAATAAATCTATCATGTAAAACCATGATGGCAATTTTCCCTTGTCATTCACAGTGTATGATAATTTGAAAAGTAGTATTTGAAGTCTAATGTCTTAAAGTTTACGGTTTAGACTTTGGTAAGATTGTACAGTTTGTTGGCATTACCTCTCCTGAGGAGCCAAAATCAACTCTGTGACAATTTTCATGAATTTGCAGTTTCATAAAAGAGAGAACTTGTCAAGCAGATCTGTGGTAGAGCTTATATTTCTGTCATATTAATTAAGAAGATATTGTATCTTATAAGTCCACCGACGTTAAATTGAGTGTTACAGTATAAAATTACCAGTTAGCTCTGGTTTGCTGTTATGTATAGCTTACATGTACTCAAGAATGAGAATATTTTATTGACTTCATGATATAACAGTTCCTGGTCCCTAGTATTGACAGATTGTATGTATGGTGTGATGACATACTCTTTTAACTGTTTTTGATTTCTTGTCTGGTTTTCATCCTCACTGCATTTACCAGTGAATGTTCCCTTGTGTCCATCTATCCAGTCTTTAGTGACTTCCTTCTTTATAACCTGCTTTCTGTCTGTTCTTAATTAGTTCTCTCCCTCGTTCCTGAGCTTCTTCAGTCTTCCTTGAAAAACTGAGGCTCTGCCATCCCACTTTCTATCACCATACAGTCCACCAGACCTTCTCCTAAATACTTGTTTAGTTCCCACATCAAGTATATAGGTGACTTCATGTAGTTTTGTCGTTTTAATTTCCGTTCAGTTAATTTTTTTCTTTTTCCTTTACCACGCTGATGCCACCAGTTTCTCTCAATGTCCTCACTTTCTTTATTTTTCCCTTTCTTCAATCCCATCCAATATTTTCAAAATAGACCAGTTAAGTTAATTTTCTCCAGCTGCTGTTCTAGTCATGTCATCTTTTAATAACTCTACAGGGGTTCTGTATCCCCTCCCATGTTCATTCCTAGCACTTAACGATGGCAGTCATTCTGTAAATTCAAAAGCCTTACATTTAGTAAAATGCAAACAATTTGTAGTCTATACAGAAAAGGTAGAATGATAAAAAAAGGATGAAGATCTGGAGAGTGTGTACTTAGCAATGAAAAACTGGTAATAAAAAAATAGGCTTGGCTAAAATTAGTGTACACTTGTCCTGTATATTATTTAATTGTGCTTTTGTCTGTATTCCACAGAACTGTCTTATATGAGTGCTGTCCTGGCTATATGAAGATGGATGGTATGAGAGGATGTCCTGCAGGTACAAGCTTATTTTCATATGAATGAGTCAGTATATGAGAAGCATTACAACACAGGGGAGTTTCAAAGGTGGTCATCTTGACGAATGATTGCCTCTTTTTAAGAACTACTGCCTGAGAATACACAGCTTCATTTGCACACAGCCAACACAGTTAAAAAAATAGCCAGCACTGTGTTTGACCATGCAGTTTAAGTTGAACTTCCCACCTCTGTCCAGTTGCTGGATTGGAGATGAACAGTAGTGTCTTCAGTTCCCAAAACTGCCAAAGAACTTTTATTCCTATTCCCATCACATTCCAAAATAACCTAAAGCATACCAGTGAGGTCAGAAACCCAGGACATGAAGTGTGGCATATCTGAATTCTGTTTATTCCTTTTTCTGAGAAGACTTGAATCTTATTTTCTAAAAGAGTGGTGTAGGCTTTAAAAAAAGAGTGAAAACAAAGACAGGAATTCTTAATTTCTCCTATTTGTACTATTCTATTTTGCATAAATAAAATTAATTGCAACAGGGAAGAGTAATCTGAGAAGGAATATATTTCATAACTTTAGATCCCTATATCTGAACTAATCCTTTTACATTCAATAATATTTAGGCATACCTAAGGCAGAGTTTAGTTTGTTTAGATGTATTAATTTAGATATTTACATTAGGATGAGGTCAGTCACACTTTAGAATTGCCTGTTCCTCTGCATGACCATAAAAAGAGCCAAGAACAACTAGCTAGCACACAGATGCCTCACTTCTAGATGCCTAGAATTAGGAGAGATGAATCCTGTTCTCAAGTAGCTGTGTTTTAACTGTGCAATGGCCATTCTTACTTTCTGGATGAATCAATATATGCACAAACCACACACTGGAAGAAGAGCGAGAGGCCTCACAAGAATAATTCTGGTCCACCATGACCAAATGAGACCCACTTCATCGAAATTTTTGTGATTACAGATGGAATCTACTCCTGTCCTCAGTGGATAGCCACCCATTTCAGGTTGGGTTGGCACAAAACAAGACAACTCTTCTAAAGAAAACATTACAATATTTGGTTTTGTTTGATCTAATTTTTCATTAAGTAAATAAAAATAAATAACAAGCAGATGTGTTTGGGTGGGTTTTGAGTAAGTTGACAATGGAATTTTGATCCAAGTACATCGTTTTAATATTGATTTAAACAATTTCAGAAAGGCAATACTACTGTCCAAGCAAAAGAAACAAAGAAGTTTTGATTGTGAGAAACTGGATGACTGAAGAGTTTACAGTATTCTTATCTCATGTTTATTTTAGTTGCTCCTATTGATCATGTGTATGGTACGCTTGGTATTGTGGGAGCCATCTCCACGCAGCAGTACTCTGACATATCAAAGCTGAGAGAAGAGATTGAGGGACGAGGTTCATTCACTTTCTTTGCACCAAGCAACGAAGCCTGGGAGCAATTAAGTTCAGTAAGTGTGTGTGTGTGTGTGTGCATGCATGTGTTAAAGTGTGTTTCTCTTTCAGCTAATGTTTTAGCTGCAACAGCTAGTCTACGATAAGGTAGACTAGAAACAACATTGTTATTTTAGATATAAAAGGACATCGCACAAGTTATAATAAAATAATTTGCGTGTTTAACATGCATTGCTGAAGCTAGAGAACCTGAATTTATTTTCAGGAGTACTAAGCACTTGCATGACAAATATTAATATCATTAGATCATTAGTGTTATTAGCATAGTTTGGGGGAAACTGACAGGAATTCCAGCAATTGTGTGATGTAGAGTATAACTGTATTTGTCAGTGATTCAGGTGTTCTTCTTTTAGTAGTTTTTGGTTAAATAAATACTGAATCAAAGCTCCTCCACTGACTTGTCTGTGAAGAGACCTCTTGTCTTCCATTTGTGAGCAAATCAGACTAAAGTACCATTCAAGTAGAGCCAGATTGACAGGTATCAAAGTCGTGCCTTCTAATAGGAAATATCCATTGTTGAATACGTAAAAAGCATATGTTAAGGTAAAACAATATGTACATCTTTCCAACTGGAAGAATGTTCTGAAGCTTCTAATGAATTACATTTCTTTCTTCTTCAGGAAATTCACAGGAATTTGGTTGACAACGTAAATATTGAACTGTATAACGCTCTCCACCACCACATGGTAAACAAGCGCATGCTGACAAAAGATCTTAAGAATGGCATGACCCTGGTGTCTATGTATAATGACCAGAAATTACTTATTAACCATTATCCTAATGGGGTAAGTCTATTATCTTTTTTTTTTTCCTAACATAATTATTCAGTTATAGCCATTACTTTTTCATTTATTTCCTTTTATAGCTAAGAAAATAAGTTATAGAAAGTCTAACATCTAGCAAGTAAGTTTCCACTGACCACAATAAGTACATTTTCTTGAAGAAATTTTGTCTGCTGTTTAGACTAATCACTAAGAAAGAATTACGGAACATGTGCTGTTTGCTGTTTAGAAATCAAAGTTCAAGTGAGAAAGAACTTTCTTCCTATAAGACAAAGCCTTTTGTGGTCAAAATATGTGATCATAATAAATCTGAGAGCAAAATCTACTGTTAATCTTCATGCGTTTACAAAATAATATTAAATCTGATCTTTTATTTGAATTGGAGTGCACAGTAGAAAAATGTAAGATTGAGGGGGACACACTTCCATTGTTTGCATGGAAAAAAAATAAATTTTATAAATGCTGGAAGTCTCCCAGTTAAGTCACTCATCTTTGTTGCCTTAAATGAATAAAAGTGTTTATGTTGGACTACAGTTTACATCAGTAAAAACCAACGCAATCACTATATTAACCAGATATGGAAAAGAAATCTGAATAATTAAAATGAGAAATAAAACATGAACATGAAATTAATGTAGCCTGAATAAATCTACTGCTAGCTTTCCAGAAGCTTAGTCAGCCTTTGTAATCTTACAAGTTTTACTTAAAATTTAACATAAAAACTGAAAGAACAACAGTGAATACATAATGTGCAGTGCATACATTGCCAATCTGTAAGAATCAGATTCCAAGTATATGATCACATTAATGCTTAATCTTCTACTGTTTGATTCTTCAAATATAGGTTGTTACTGTTAACTGTGCCAGGGTGATCCATGGCAACCAGATTGCTACCAATGGTGTTGTTCACGTCATTGATCGTGTCCTGACCGCTGTTGGAAATACCATTCAAGATTTCATCGAAGTCGAGGATGATCTTTCATCTCTTAGAGTAAGTGGACAAAAATAAAATTACTTCTCTGGTCTTTTAGGTTTTTTTCTTCTTTCTTTTCTATTTGTGTATGATACCTGGAAGTAAGAAGGGTTGGTTCAGCAAGAGACAGTAATAAATTAAGAACCCCTGCCAATATTGCAAATCTAACTATGTAAAAAGGCAAAGAATGTCTTACATAAGGAGTTTACTTCTGCTCTTTTGTGGATCAAATAAGATCACATCAATAGGACAGAATGTGTCCCTGTACATAAAAAAGTGTATCTTCTCCTCAAGCACTGAAGTAATGAGATGTGTAAGCATAAGTTACAATGTCTGATGCTAGATAAATAAGAATAATTTCAAAACAGATGGTAAAAAATGGTAAAAAACCAAATAAATTCCAGAACCTGACTCATAGTAAGTTTCAGAACACCAGATACATGTAGGAAGGATTTTTCTTGCAGAGAGGAAGCCGGGTTTTTTTCTGTCTAAGTCTCTAATTTCCCCTCTTTCTGGAAGATGTGTCTGCTTAGTATAATGGGATTTCATGCTGCGCATGTTTAAAAAAAATATGCCATGGTTTCGCAAATAGCTATTGTCCTTTTCCCTCCTCCATCTCCTCAATAAGTACAAAATAATATTTTAAATGCAGAGGCATAAAGGTGGAAAACACTCTCTGAATCCCTCAAATCCAGTCCATGACAGTTGTAGGCAATCACACCATTTAATTCCTTTAAAAAACTGAATATAAAAGCCAACCCTTTCTAGTCTCCAGTTGAAAAAGAAGCCCTCTTTATTTCATGTTTTCCTGGGCACTCTTTTTTATGGCTCTTCTATTTGGGTTTAACTTTTGTGAACGCTAAGCAGACATTTTCACCTAATCCTAGATAAGGTCTTACCTATTCCTTTTGTATTAACTTGCATACCTCCCTAACGCTGCTTGAAAAAACTTGCTCGTTTCCAGGATACATGCTAACATCATGCTTGTTTTTCTTTCAGTTGCATCACATTGCACTCTACCTTTCTGACTTTTCAAAGGATGAAGTCCCTGCTTATAGCACATACACCTGCTAATTCCTATACGTGTGCCTCCGCACTTCGTACTGTGTTAATGACATTGGCTCCAAAAGCAAATGTGCTAATGAAATCATTAAACAAAATCAGCCCTGAGACTCTAATATGACATTTGTTTTAGAATGGCGATTTCCATCTTCCAGTTCACCAGTTTCGTATGCACCTTATCTTTCTGTCTTAGGTTGAGCTAATTGTATTTCATATTTAACTGAGTAAATTCTTTGTTCAAGTCCAGATGTGTTCAATTTTACATATGTTCTTCTTCTAGAAAACCTGTTCATGATTTATATTGGCATATTCTATCATATTACCGTTTTAATCCGTCATATATTCTCACAGTATCTTTGATTACTTTTTCTGTATTGTTCTTTTTCTTCAGTCTTTGATTCTAATGAGAACAGGTTACAGCCACCAAAGAAATACATGTTGTTATAGTATTCCTTTTCAGGATTAATCCAATAATGGAAACACCCAAATTGTGAGGTTGTACAGAGGAGATTTATAAGCAAGTTAAGATTTATTTAAGGAATAAAAGGGAAATCATATTTTATTTTTGAGTTGGATTTTGTTTAGTTCAGACTGCTTACTTCTTCTTCATTACTAGAAAGTAGAGAATTTTTAATCAATTTTTTTTTTTAACGTCCCGAGCTTAGTAACATTTTAGGAATTGAAAGCCTGGAGATAATTTTTCCTGCCCTCAAAGCCTGAGATAGAATGGAATAGAATATTTCACTTGAAAGGCACCTACAACAATCACCTAGTCCAACTGCCTGACTACTTCAGGACTGACCGAAACTTAATGCTTGGTATTAAAGGGCATTGTCCAAATGCCTCTTAAACACTGACAGCCATGGGGCATTGACCACCTCTCTAGGAAGCCTGTTCCAGTGTCTGACCACTCCCTCTCTAAAGAAAATCTTCCTCATGTGAAGTCTGGTGCAGCTTTGAACCATTCCCACACGTCCTGTCCCTGGATCCTAGGGAGAAGAGCTCAGCCCCTCCCTGTCCACGTCCCCTCCTCAGGAAGCTACAGAGGGCAATGAGGTCTCCCCTCAGCCTCCTGTTGTGATTCAAAACCTCCTCCTTATATTTAATCAACTTAGTCATACACCTGTAACACTGGGTTTTTTTAATTATTATTTCAGGGGCAGATTATTAGCTTTGATAGACTATTTCCTTGATCTACTTTGGCAAAACCAATATGTTCACATTTTTCATTCAAAAATTCAGGCCATAATAATAAAATTTTCTGTGCTGTTATTACCTCTGTCATAATTTATTGATTACTGTGTGCTAAATTGAGGAGGTAACTTGGTATATCAAGACACATTTTTCCCATAAAATTGATTTTCTATTCCTTTTTGTCAATTCATTTTTTCATCTTTCTATCACACTGATCTCAGTCTAGCATTAACATACCTGTGGGCACTAGGTGAAACTAGACAGATAATGTATTTTGGTAATATTTTAAATAATCAGCATTTAAAACCAAATTTATTTTCTAGGCTGCTGCCATCACATCAAATGTCTTGGATATTCTTGGAAGGCCTGGTCATTACACACTCTTTGCTCCTACTAATGAAGCTTTTGAGAGACTTCCAAGGGGAGTCTTAGAGAGGATCATGGGTGACAAGGTGGCTTCTGAAGGTATGTAACATTTTTTTGCAAATAAGAAATACAGGTGAGTAGGTGAGGAGATAGAAGCTACATTACCCTACTAGTTCTAGAAATTAAGCATCTGTACTTTCATACGTATAGGAGGAGTTATTTCTTCTGCCTCTGATTTTTCCAGTTACCTAAGAATTCAAAGTCACTGAAAATTTAGGTTTCAGAACAGTTTAAAGGAAACTGTGAAAATATAGGCACAGGGATGTTTCTAATAGTTCAACTGCATAGTTCTAATAGAGATTCCTGCCTCTAGAAATGCAGGGCTGTCTGAATGTGGGATTCTCTCATAGTTTTCTCATGAACAGCTTTTTCATACAAAGAGGACATCTTCTTGTAAAAAGCGAGTTCTGCCTTGCAAGTTGAACTGAATTTATACTATATATTCTGACAAATTGTAACAATCAGCACACTTATTCTTCTCAGAGCTATAATAAAACTAAACAATAACCGAATCTGTCTGTTATGTGAACAGTAATGTAATGGAACGCTAAGAAATGGAAGGCTACATTTTTATTCTCATTTATGAGCTCCACTGCACTAAACAAGTTCCCCATCATTTCATCATAGCCTGACTAAGTCACTGTGCAGTGTCTCAATGGAGAATGGTGAAAAGAGGGATCTGGGCTAATTTTAAAGTGAGACAACAACTAAAAATGGAATCCTGAAATACGATGTTTTTGTTGTGGGTTTTTTATTTTATTTTTCAGTTTACTTCAGGAATTTTTGACTGATTCTTTTGGTACCCACAGAGGATAGTACACTGAATCTCACTTATATAGTAAGGTATAACAAAATATAAATCTGGGGCTGACTGCATAGCCTATAGAGTTTTGTACTCAGAGGTCCATTTGGAGCATATGATCTGTAGTCACTGAGTTATATACTCTGTTACATGCAGATTGCAGCATAACCAGTATAGTTGTCACAATATAAGGGATGCCAAAGATTTTTGACCATAGATATTGTTTAGTGGGCTATAGTATTAATTCTTCTATAAATAACTTTGGAAAGAATCTATAAGTGTAAATAAGTAAGTATGCTAGATAAGCTAGTAACTATCAAAAATAGCGTAGATATATAATTTATCTCACACCTATATGTGAATTGTATATATACATGAGTATATGTGTCCAAACACCTATGCATGAACTTCCTGCTTTTTTCACCACAGCCCTCGTGAAGTTCCATATTTTAAATACTCTCCAGTGCTCTGAAGCCATCACAGGTGGAGCTGTCTTTGAAACCTTGGAAGGAAACACAGTTGAAGTTGGTTGTGATGGTGAAAGTCTGACTGTGAATGGAGTGAAGATGGTGAAACGCAAAGATATTGTGACAAGCAATGGCGTTATCCACCTCATTGATGAAGTGTTAATTCCTGATTCGGGTCAGTGATTTTTATGAAAAACTTACACTGAAAATGTTTTCAACAATCTTACCTAGATTCCCTCAGATATGTTGTTATGGATAAGCATGGAGAATCCAAATCAGGAAAAGGAATAAATTGTGTGTTAAAATACCTATTTCTTATTCTTTTGTTTGCAGCCAAGCAAGTCATTGAGCTTGGGGGTGCCCAGCAGACTACTTTCACAGATCTGGTGGCACAGCTAGGCCTGGCATCTTCTCTAAGACCAGAAGGCCAGTACACTCTCCTGGCACCTCTGAATGGTGCTTTCTCAGGTTGGTAGCCTTAAAAGATTATCCTCTGAATGCCAAATAAACAAGAATATATACTACCCTAATAGTTTTCCAAATAAGCCCCAGTACTTGTTCTAAGTCCCAAGGAAAGAGAGCCATAGAGAAATAAAGATACTTCATCCTTTCAAAGTACTTACCGTGCAGAAAGACAAAACAAGCCTAACCACCAGGTTGCACAGCTTGTTTTTAGTGGTATCATTTGTTAATTGAAATAGTATCACCAAAATAAGATACAAAATATACAGAGACAGATTGTGGGAAAGATATTAATGAACTACTGCTTCCCTTAATATTTGCATTATTTGCATTAGATTCACAACTTATTTATTCTCAAAAAAAATTATTTAAGAAGGTTGGTATTTTCCAGTACATTAAAGCAGAGAGAAACTGATACAAATATACTATAAAAGAGGTATTTGTGTATTTGCAGAAGTGACCGCATGGGCATCCTTCCCTTCCCCCAAGAATTCGAGAGTTAACTCACCACCACAGAAGCAAATTTGGAAAGATGTTAAGATGCACATGCAGAAAGGAAACATTGTAATAAGAAATTCAGTAGTTATTCAGAAGATGGAGCAGGCTGGCATATAAATCATCAGCTGTATTATTTATAGTACTTAATCAGGGCTATGCCAAAAGTTCTTGACTGAATTTAAGGAACGACAATTTGCAGAAACTACTTAACAATTCATTTTCTCTGTAGATGTATCTGTCCAAGCCTTAACTCAAGCATTTCAAAGAAAGATTCAGTATTTCCATGGTCTTTTAATGTAGCGTCCACAGTTAACCTTATTTGAATGAAAATTCACTATATATATTGGTATATATTAATATTCATATGGCTTTGTAGATGATACCTTAAGGATGGATCAACGCCTTCTTAAGACGATCCTGCAGAATCACATTATAAAGGTGAAAGTTGGGCTCAATGAACTGTACAATGGACAAGAGCTGGAGACAATTGGAGGAAAACTGCTTAGAGTCTTTGTATATCGCACAGTAAGTGAACGGGTCTTTCCAGCAATATATATCCCAACTATGAAAGTGAAGAATCATGAAAGCATAAAAGACAAAGCTGAATGAAACCTCCAACATTTACCATTCTGACTATCTAGCAAAAATCTTTTAAGCTTTTAAGCTAGGAAAAAATGAAAATCTGATCTTTATCAATGGGAACTTTGCATGGAAGACTCTTTGGGAAAATGAAACAGATTCCAGATTTGGCACTCTATTAATCATAAGTTTTTCAAGCTAGTTTTTAGAACTAAATAAGAACATTCTCAAAGGAAACAAAAAATCAACTTTGGAATTATTTACGCCATATTATTTACTCCAGATTTTACTACTTTTGCTTTCTCAAGCAACACCAGATTTCCTGGCAAGAACACACAACTTGACTGCAGGAAATACATATGAATATTATTTTTAAATTTAGGAGCCTGTTGGGAAGTATGCATCCATCTCATTTTATCAAATATGTATGTATCGTTGTGCGAATAACTACACTTATTTCTTTTTTAATCAGGCTGTATGTATTGAAAATTCATGCATGGTCAGAGGAAGTAAAGAAGGGAGGAATGGCTTTATTCACATCTTCAGACAGATCATCAATCCAGCAGAAAATACACTGCATGAAATGCTGAGAAATGATAAGCGTTTTAGGTGAGTAGCTAGTTTTGACAGTACTGAGATTTTCCTGCAAAGGGTAACTGTACATAGCATCATACAATCTTTATGGTTGGAAGAGACCTCAAAGATCACCAAGTCCAACCATATACCAAATGCCACCTTGCCCGCTAAACCCACTAAACCATGTCTTGAAGCGCCACGTCTAAATGTTTTTTGAACACCTCCAGGGATGGTGACTCCACCACTTCCCTGGGGAGCCCATTCCAATGCCTAACGACTCTAACAGTGAAGAAGTTCTTCCTAATAACCAACCTGAACCTCCCCTGGTGCAACTTGAGACTGTTTCCTCTTGTTCTATCGCTAGTTACTGGGGAGAAGAGACCAACCCCCACCTCGCTACAACATCCTTTCAGGTCATTGTAGAGGGTGATAAGATCTCCCCTCAGCCTCCTTTTCTTCAGACTAAACAACCCCAGTTCCCTCAGCCGCTCCTCATAAGACTTTTTCTCCAGGCCCTCCACCAGCTTTGTTGCTCTTCTCTGGACTCGCTCCAGCAGCTCAATGTCCTTCTTGTAGTGAGGGGCCCAAAACTGAACTCAGTACTCTAGGTGTGGCCTCATCGGTGCAGAGTACAAAGGGATGATCACTTCTCTAGTCCTGCTGGCCACGCTATTTCTGATACAGGCCAGGATGCCATCGACCTTCTTGGCCACCTGGGCACACTACTGGCTCATGTTCAACTGGCTGTTGACCAACACCCCCAGGTCTTTTTCTGCCGGTCAGTGTTGTGACCGAAGTGCAGGACCCGGCACTTGGTCTTGTTGAATCTCACACAGTTGGCCTCGGCCCATCGATCCAGCCTGCCCAGACCCCTCTGCAGAGCCTTCCTACCCTCCAGCAGATCTACACTCCCACCCAGCTTGGTGTCGTCTGCAAACTGACTGAGGGTGCACTCGATCCCCTCGTCCAAATCATCAATGAAGATGTTAAACAGAACTGGCCCCAACATTGAGCCCTGAGGAACACCACTTGTGATACAGCACTGCTGGTCTGAGAAACAGTTGTGGACTGTGGGTTGTTGGGTTTTGGGAGGTAGAGAGGGCAGGGAAAGGGTTATTGCCTCCTCAAAAAAAAACAAATAAATGGGGTTGTAGGAGTGGGGAAGAAAAAAAAAAAATATTCTCCTCCAGCTGTGTGCTGAAAGAACCCTGAGACTTTATGCTAGAATGGTTGTTTACAGCACATAGGTGCCAGTAAGACAGCAAAATGAGAAGAGGAAGTGGACAAAAGGGGTTGGATGGTACATCCTGAGCTATAAATGCAGTGGAGTCTAGAAGTTTAATTAACAAGTTGTACAATTCCATATGGCAGCAGCATGATTGCGTACCCTTCTAGTACATATTTCTGTCCCCTTTGTGCAAGTGTCTCAATACTCCTAGAGAGACCAACTACCCTTGGGATCCTCCCTTCATCTCTTTCATTTGTGGGGTTTTTATTTGATGAATTCTGCTCTGATCCAGGATGCCAATTTTTTTTTATTATTTTTTTTTTTTCCCTCAAATCCTTTTTCCTCAGTCTGCTACTCTTAAGACTGTCCTTTTTTCCTCACTTTCCTCCTCCACTGTCTTTATGTCTGGGAAATAGTGAGAGTGAAGATTGATGCACTATCAGAAAAACTGAGGCAACTAAGTGCCTGGACCCAAGTGTAGTTACTGCACTTTAACAGAATATATTTGTGGTTTGTCTGTTTGTTGTAAACAGCGTTTTCCTCAGCCTGCTGAAAGCTGCAGATTTAGATGATGTTCTGTCACGGCCTGGAGAATGGACTCTGTTTGTTCCAACTAATGATGCCTTTAAAGGTTTGACTGATGACGATAAGGATATACTGATAAGTAAGTAACATAAGAAAAATAAAAACAGAAGCAGAGGTAAAATCAATGGAAAAGGTGGCTAGTGCATTTCTTACACAAAAGAGGTCAGACAAAACAGTTTATCTTTTGCATAGAGCAGGTCATAGGACTTGCCTAAATTAATTCCTTCTTGGGGTACAGAGAAAACATATTTTTGTAAAAAAAGTGTCCAACCTGAATTTAAATTTAAATTTCAATCCTTGATATTTTATTCTAAGATGTAACTACCTTTCAAGGTAAAGTCTACATTCATTTAACTAGCCTCAACTTTTCATCATTCAACCTTGCTATAGATTTTTTAAACTGAAAAGCCTTTTCTATCACACTTCTTTTCTAGTTGTGACTATTACATTAAAAGATACATAGTATTGACTTTCCTACCTTTCCTTTCCTTTCTCTTCTCTGCCTCCACCCAGTGATCGCTGATATCAACTGTGGTCTACAAGTTAAATATTGAATATATATTGCTAAATGCTAATTTATATAATTTCTTTCCATCTTACACTTTTAAACTCTGGAATTACATAGATTTTTCACAAGATTTAAAAGTAGTTTCTTCAACGTCATGCTTTATTTTTGTAAGAGAAGAAATGCACAGCAAATACTTCAAATGTCCTGCAGAATTTCCCACTAGAGGGTTAGACTGTGGCCACAGCACTATAAGTATTTTTAGTTTATTTGAGAGTAGGGTGAATTTAGCCTGTACACAAGTGCAGGAGGAGTGTTTACCTTGAATCCCACATCCAGAAGATCAGTCACATTTTCTGTTGCTGCACTTTTCAGACCAAAGTTCAAAGACATGAAGCCAAATCCCATGAATCCTTAATGACTTCAAAGAGTTCAGCTCAGAGCATTGATAAGCAGCAACCTGAACTCTATACAGCTTTTAACTCACTAATGAGGCACT
Organism: Cariama cristata; assembly: GCF_000690535.1. Lineage (NCBI taxonomy): Eukaryota > Metazoa > Chordata > Aves > Cariamiformes > Cariamidae > Cariama > Cariama cristata. The sequence goes on from NW_009611565.1 coordinate 33,616, forward strand.
GTGAATTTGAATTATCTCTTCAGCCATTTAAAGTTATGGTAATGGTCTAAATTACCTTCTAGTGTGTTGTGTCTCTAGTGACTAACAGTAAGTTAACAGACAGCCTAAATGACTAACATTAGATAGCTATAAAATGAAATGAAGCTTATCTCAAGGCTGTGAACAGAAGTAACGGAATAAATGTAATTGTTCTGGTTTTATTGGACTATATAGTTATTTTATTAATGAAGACTGGGTTTATCAGGTCTATTATTTTTGTCTTTAATTCACGACTTGATGTTCTACCCAAGGCTCATGCCATTTTGGGTTATTTCTACAATTAAGAATACAATTATATTTGCCATTCTGCTTTTCAAAGGGCTTTCTGTACTATCTTTTACTATCACTGTGACTCAGTTTCTACTTACTTTCCTTGGCAGATGAGATTTTAATTTATGCTCATCATTTTTTTTGTAGCACAATGTCCATTTTTTGTGTCAGATTACTTTCTGGAATTTTATCTTGGCTTTTTTAAAAGACATTATGCTGCTTTCTCTATAAAAATAAAACCTTAAAATATGTACATTTTAAGGAATATAAATAAATACTGTGTTTATCTGTAAGAAAGATTCAAAGATTATTTTAACCAGTAACTATTGTGGCATTGAACAAAGGTAATCTGATAGTTTGTGAAAACAACTTTTGAATGGCCACATTTAGGCTCTGTATGTTACTTGACGCTACCTTTCAATGGTCCAGTAACAAAAATCTCTATGCTAATTTTAGTAGGAATAAAAAGAGCATTTAATTGCATTTCAGCAGTAAAGTGAATTGCAGTAATATCAGTCATCAAAGCAAAAAAAAAAAAAACACACCCACCAGAAAAAGGAAAATGTTCATTGAAAGATAGACCAGAAAAAATTTATAAACAGACAGTATTTCCATTGCAGCTTCATCAAGGCTAAAACTCCTAATTACAATCAATATCAGCATGTAATGCTAATATAAAACTTGTAACAGAATGGTCAGTATTCCACGTAATGGCAAGCAGATGTGTTTTAAAACTTGTCTGCTTGATATCCTGTCTCCTTGGGAGGTTGTGTGTGTTCCTACAGCCCATCCTGTGACTCTGAACCTCCATGGACCCAAAGCACCAGAGAACCCTGTCGGGACACTAACTTGGGCTCCAGAATCCATTTCATTTTTAAGACAGTCTTGAAAATGTTGGCTATTTTTCTTTTTTCCCAAATAGGAATGTCAAACTTTGAAATATAGAAATCATCCCTAGAATAGAGTTGTTTTCCCCCTTTCCAGCTTCTCCAAGCTGCATCTCTTCTCTGTCAGAGCACACAAAACCAGCACTTCAAATTACTCCTTCTTTTCTGCCTGAAGTAAATAACAACTTTCTCCTACCCCAGATGGGAAAAGTGTGTATAGAAACAGTTGTGAGTTATCCCCAGTCATCTCAGAAGCATGTTGCCACAAGAGAATAATTATATTAATTGATAGCTATGGTTCCCTTTAACTGCAACAGTGTTAAGGCTGGAGTTTATCTAGTGGGTTGGTGAAATTTTATATTGCCAACTGCTTAGTGGTGCTGAAATTATTGCACTTGCAAATGATTTGTGGAGTATATTCAAGAAAAGCAAAAAAAAAAAAAAATCTGATTAGATGTGCAAGCAAATAAAAGAAAATAATACAGAAAAATAGGAAAAAGCTGACCAATTTTCTTTCGTATAGGAGTTCTTATAGTATCTTTATGATTGTGTTCTGAGTATAGTTTTGTCATATGGTTGGTTTCTTCCCTTTATCATCATTTTAGCAGATTTACATTGTATGTGTTCATAGTAGTTTCACTTATACTATGCTTAATTTTGGCTCAAGCCTGTGTGAATCCTTAGAATTTCCAGAAAGATATATCCATTACCATTTACTTTTCATACTTACCTACTTTTCTTTTTAAATAGGAGACAAAAATGCTCTCAGGAATATTCTTCTTTACCACTTGATACAAGGAGTTTTCATTGGAAGTGGCTTTGAGCCTGGTGTGACAAACATTTTTAAAACCATCCAAGGAGGGAAACTCTACTTGAAAACAGTTAAGTGTTGAAAAAGAAGTCTCCCTGATACAGCCTTGTAACAAGGATTTGACATTTCATGTCTATCAACATTACAGAATGGGATGCATTTCTCTGAATGTTGTATTAGGGTTCGGGGTTGTTTTTTAATGTCCCTGATAACTTGTGTTCTCTTTTCATCCTTTACCAGGTGAATGATACTCTTCTGGTTAATGAACTGAAATCAAGAGAATCTGATCTCATGGCAACCAATGGTGTCATTCATGTTATCGATAAACTCCTATATCCTGCAGGTGAGTGTTAGTTCAAGGAATTTATACACACTCTTCTGAATCTGTTTGCATGTTACGTAGGTGCAATAATTAAAAAAAGTTAATTCCTTTAAAGAGACAATTCCTATGTGGAATAAGAAACAGAAACTTTGCCTGACTGCTCATTTTGTGGAAACACCTTGCTTGAAACCATGGCAACTCTTTGAAATTCTGTGAAAGTCAAGTATATGGAAGACAAGTTGCCATAGGCTATCTTTTCCACTAATATGGAAGGATGCTTATGTACAAGTACACACAACACAGATGTATGTTTACTCTTACATGCATATTTCTTTTGTCAGATCTGCCTGTTGGAAATGATGAGTTGCTCACAATCCTGAAGAAGCTGATTAAGTACATTCAAATTAAGGTACTCTTTGAATAATGATCACCTTGTCTTTTTGGCAGGATCTATGAAACCTTGTACATTATAATTAGTAAGTGATTCTCTGCTCCCTCTGTTTCTTCGGCAGGCAACAGAATAAATAGCTCCCAGTTACCTAAATATAATCATGAATGATACACTGCACTCAATAGTTAGAATATATGTTTTTCAACACCAAATAATTGTAGAATATTTGCATTTGGATAACTCCAGTGTGAACTGGCTTAAATCTGCTCTTTGGTTCAGGTACACCTTATCACTGCAGCAAATTAAATTACTTCTAAATCCTTGAGGCAATCCCTCTTTGAAAGAAATATTGAGTGGCTAAATTGCTATGTCGTTAAAACTGCCAGCCTCAATACCGTGTGGAGAAAAATAAGCATCCTTATCTATCTCAGCTATCCTTTTGAGATTACATTCTTCCTCAACAATGAATGAGAAGACCTAAGCAAATAGTGTAGCCTAACTTTTAGATCAATGAAGCAGTGAATCTTACCCACACTCATTAGGAAACTAGAAGGCAAATGCTCTTTCTTTTAAATTTTAAAATTACTTTTCTGTATTTATAGTTTGTTCGTGACAGTACCTTCAAAGAGATTCCACTGACGTTTTACAGTAAGTTCATTTTAAATACTTCCAGATGGGTTTGAGATTGCTTTTTAAATGTTGCCAATTCCAGTCTTGAATTATAGATTCTTTTCTCAATCAAAAAGAAAGCAATTTCTGGGAAAGTAAGATCTGCCAACGAAGCACAGGAAGAGAAAGACTCAAAGTAGAATGTTTCTGGCTGTTGTGCTACTGTATGTATTTTTTTCCCTTTCCTGATGTGTGACAGGAAAGTAACCCTGAAGTAAGCTGTTCAAATTCTTTGGGGTAGGCAAGATACGTATGAGAAAGATTGTTTTTCAGTTTTTAGCCAAGATTCAGTGCTTAGTGCATTAGCAGAGTTATACTGCCTCTCTCTGAAAGACATAGCATTGTGCTGTACTGACTTTCCAAGACATCGCATTGACCAAACTCTGTACTGAGACGCTTTCTTTTTCATAAATGCTTCCAAAGGGACAGACTGTACCTGCTCCACCTGTTTCCCATACGTGCAAATATGAGGCTGGCATGGGAGGCAGTTGTTCTGGGCATTTTCTCATTAGGGAGTAAATGTAAAAAAGGAACATTTTTGCTCTCTTGCAGCCCTTATCAGGGTTTGCATTTACTTTCTGCATATGAAGTAGAACCTGTTGAAGCAAACTGATAGAAGACAAAGATTCTGCAGAAGCTTTCGCTTGTGAGGGAAAATGAATTTAGGCAGATGATTAAATTTCTATAGGATTCTACCCACATTTCTCAGTAGAAATGAAGACCATCACATTAGGCTTTTGAAAATTGAGAATGGGTACTCTGAAGTTAAAAGACTCTTGGAACAAAAAATGGAATAATCTGTCTTGATGGCAAGTTGAATATGAGTCACCAGCGTGCCCTGGGAGCCCAAAAGGCCAACCAAGTCCTGGGGTGCATCAAGCCCAGCATCGCTGGCCGGTGGAGGGAGGTGACTGTCCCCCCTCACTGCACTGTTGCAGCCCCACCTCCAGCGCTGTGTGCAGTTTGGGCACCTCAATAGAAGAAGGACATCAAACCCTTGGAGTGTGTCCAGAGGAGGGCAACCAAGATGGAGAAAGGTCTCGACGGCAGGACTTATGAAGAGCAGTGGAGGTCACTTGATTTGTTCAGCCTGGAGAAGAGAAGGCTGAGGGGTGACCTCATGGCAGTCTATGACTTCCACATGGAGGGCAGCGGAGGGGGAGGTGCTGATCTCCTCTCTCTGGTGACTAGCGACAGGACACGAGGAGATGGAATGAGATTGCGTCAGGGGAAGTTCAGATGGGACATTAGGAAACGGTTCTTCACTGAGAGCGTGATCGGTCACTGGAACAGGCTCCCCAGGGCAGTGGTCACGGCACCAAGCCTGTCAGAGTTTAAGGAACATCTAGATGACGCTTTTAGTCATATAGTTTATTTTTAGGTAGTCTTGTGAGGAGAAAGGAGTTGAACTTGATGATGCTTATGGGTCCCTTCCAACTTGAGATATTTTATGACTCTGTTCTATCTCCCACCGCCAGTGAGTAGCACGAGAAGAAATACCTGTAAACTGAAGCAAGTCAGGTCAGTTTCAGACATCAAGAAAATTCTAACTGTTGATTTAGTTGAATGCAGGAACAGGAAGGCTAGGACCTCTGCCACTGAAGGCTTCTTTACTAGTGAATGCTTCTCCACGAGTGAAAGAATACAAGTCAAATAACGATCTATTTATATATAAACGAAGTTCAATGAATATTTGAGTCTGTCTTAGGTGTAGAGGGAGAACTTGATCTCCCAGGGCACCACAGTCATGCTTTCCATGATGTTCTATGAAGTGGAAGAATAGTTCTGAATGTCAGAACTCCCTAATGAAAAGGGCAATGTTCAAATTTAAGATAAGTCAGGGAATTGTGCAAACCTTTATGCAAGAAGTTGTATGAGCCATTATGAAGTACCTTACATTGTCATGGGTTTCATGACAAGTGGTTTTCATAAGGCACAAACAAAGGCAAACAGCTGCCAGCTGACTCCGTCTGCAGGTGACTTGTATACACCGCTATTTAGTATCTAGAACCAAGATCCATACTCTAGAACCTTTTGAGTTACTTTTCCATCTATTAACGTCTGTGATTTTATCCACATCTTTATGACCAGACCAAATCTAACTGATCGTTACCATGAAGAACCCATAAGAATGGAATGTGCTTTATATTCCATTTTCTATACTTTCAGAAATTAACATAATTGAAAGCAACGTCCAGCCCATCATCAGAAAGGAAGGTAAATGAGGCCTTCAGTATATATATTTCTGTATATGTTCATATACGTATACAGGATATATATAGTACATATTTCTTTAACAGGATGCATTTTGTACCTAACAACTCCAGGATGTTCAGCACTTTGCTGGAAAGGCAAAGATACATATATTGCAATTAGAACTGGCTGAAATGTTTTGTACAAAAAGATTCCCCACAGTTATTCTCCTCAAATGGGTTTTCCCTTTTTCCTGTGGGCATTTTAAAAATATTTTTAAATAATCTTTTAAGTGCCCCAAATATTGCTGTACTTTCAATAAAAACATTCCCCCCCCTTTTTTTTTTTTAGTTAAAGCAGTTATTTAAAAAAAAATGAACGAGATATGTTTCTTATACTTTGAAGAAAAAAGAAATCAGTTCATTTTTCTATAGTTTTCAACCAGTTCTAAATACCAATATCTGTCAGATGCCTGGAAAGGGTGGTTAGCAAAACTTTCTTCAACTTCTCGAGGCAAAAGCATGGCTTAAACATTAGTGAACTGAACTGAAGAAAACAAAAAGTGGGGCTGGGAGTGTCAAAATCATTTGTGATTAGTAACTTAACTGAAACACCCATTGGTTTCACTAGACCAGGTGCACTACTAATGAGCTTCAGTTTCCCATTGAAATAAAAATGCTTAGAGGGAATCTGTTTGAGCTCAACTGGGGAGAAAAGCAGTTAAAAATGTCTTGCAAAAATTTTATCCAGACTGTTTAATCATTGTTTCTGGGGGGACTTCCTCCCAGCAGAAGTGACATGAGCTTGCTTTTACAGCAGCTTGTCTGTGCTTCATCTGATTTAGCATTAGACACCATCTAGCATATACGCTGATATTTGTTGCCTAGTCTCCATCATTAAATCAGATCCACAGAGCAATATAAATGGATAGATGATTCCATATGGCAATTCATCCAAGATATTTTAGAAATCTTCCTATGATGAAGGTGAATCACTCTCTCAAGGTACCTGTTCTTCTATGTTAAACCCAGAAAGAGGGTGTATAGTTTAGGTGATTTACATGATATTTAGAAGTTGAAAGTTGACTGAAACAAAACCCTCTTTTGAAGAAAAAAAATGAAATGTCTGAGTTCTATAGTCAAATACTCAACTGTGTGTTATCCACCAGAGAGAAAAAAATAACTTTGTAAGTTAATGAGTATTGAAGAATTACTCCTTTCCATTGCCAGTACAGTGTTTCTACTTTGGGACACACTCCGGGGAGTGATCTCTGGCCAATACAGCCTTTCTGCTGATGATTCAGAAATAGACACAATAAAACCAATTCTGGCCCTTCTGAGTTTGCTAATAGTAACAGTAGTGAGCGGCAGCTCCTGTCAAAACCACACAAGCCCACAATCATCTGTAGAAAAAAGCTGGCAAAGTTGAATGTTAATTTTTGCAACATATGTCAGGAAATTCTAGCAGATCGTGATGGAAAGGACAGTTCAGTAAAAAAAGAAAAATGACCACAACCAAGTTTAGAGGGTGATGTCTACCCTTTCCTGTCTCAATGTTTTCTGCTTGAGTTGTGCTTCCATTGTCCATACATAGGCAAGTTAAAGAGAACTGAAGAGTTAAATTTGATCCAAGCCTGAATCTTTGTGGACTAAATGTTCAAAGGATTGATCTTAGGCTAGGCAGCATAGCAAACTATGGCTTTACCTTTTGTTTTGCGTACATCTGCTGTATCAATCACATTGGAAGGTACAGTAATTTAGAAATCTAAAAAAAAATAAAAGGGTTTATAAACAATCCTAAATATACCTTTAACATATTTTCATTAATATTCATCACTTGTATTAATGTATATTGGTATTTAATGGATTCTCAACATGCAAAAATGCCTCTAAATTTAAAACAGAAACAAGTGAATGAATCTTGTAAGATTGCTTCCTTAAAATATATATGAATGTTTTTCAGCCAAAATTGTTAGAAAAATCAAAGAAAGAGCAATGGGTTGGTCAGCTATTTAAAACTCAGCGTAGATGAACAGAGCTCTATAATAACTCGGCATCATTATGATCCTATCATATCATCTCATCTGTAGTAAATAAATGAATTATTTATCTCTAAACTCTCACTTATACAATCATCTTCTGCTGCAAAAGCAAACAAAAACGTATACTTGGATTTGTTACTATTGAAGGACACCTATTAGCCCGGATTGTACTGTTTTCAACAATTAGCAGACACACAATTTAAGAAGCTATCGTTAAATCCTGATCAGTAATTTTTAAAACAAAAAAATCTATGCAGTATTGATTTCTACTTAAATTCATATAAAGAAAGATTTTTAATGGATTTTAAAGGAAAGTGAGAGAGATGGACTCTGTTAAGTTTTTAACTTGGAACACAGAATAACAGAATTGTGTGTTACAGCAACTTCTTAAGTAGAAGATGTTGTTATAATATTTGTTACAGCAGAACCATGTTATTCCTATTAATTGCCTGCACCAGTGATGTGTTCTTAATTTATTTAACATTTGCTCCAGCCTGTCAGACAGAGATACATTTGGATCAGTGTGGTCTATAGGGATTGCACAAGATTAAGAGGGTTTTTTGGCCATTGAAATCAAGATGACCTCTCCCATGCAACTCGAAGAATGATAGCCATTAGTGCTGACAAATATCCTTACAGCCATTCCAGTTGATCTCTAAAGTTTTGTTTTTTTTTTTGTTTCTTTAATCTGGGTGACCACTGGCCAAGTCTTGGTAACTTAAAAAATAAAAAGCCAAATAAAAAACTCCCAAAACAACAAATTAAAACAAAACAAATAATAATAATTAAAAAAACAACAAATAAAAAAACCCCCACAACATAAGGGAATTCTGATTAAAACACCTAGTTCCCCTTAGATGTCTATGCAGTTAGTAGGAAATAGCTTGACAAACATTTCTCTCTCTAGTTCTTTTTTAAGCTTTCACACAGCTGGTCATTAACGGTGCAAGAGCTGTAAGATTCCAGCAATGCCGCAGGGTAGGATTCTTACTAATATCTATAGAGGAAGACTTCCTTTCAGCTGCTGAGGATCTGGTTTTTGCCTGAGACTAGTCAACAAATGTTAAAAATACCAGATATACAAAAGTTGAAAAAAATATATGTGTGCAATAGGATCTAAATTTGAGGTAGCGTGGGAGGAGCTGCAAGATTGTACAGCGTTGCTGTAAAAGACTTCTCAGTTTTAAAAAGTCCTCGATTACAGTCATCTGGTTTATTTAGAGTAGGGGGGATAATGCTAACTTCATCTCAGCCCCGTGGAATACCAGAAATATTTTTATGACTATTTGTAACGTGCTGTTTTTTTCCTGTGTCACAGACCCATCTATCACACAGCTCACTAAATTAATTGAAGGGGAACCTGAGTTCAAAATAGTCAGGGAAGGGGAGACAATAACTAAAGTGATTCATGGAGGTTGGTATGCTTTCAGCAACTCAATTTGTATTAGTTAAATTTTGAAACATTCCCTAATCCCAGTCAGTTTCTACTTTATGTAAGTGATTCATGTGATATGTTAGACAACTGTTCTGTCTTTTAACAAGATCTTCTGGAAGTGTTGTAATTTAATTACATCGTTTCATTCTCACTTCTCATGCATTTCAAAAAATCAGGTTCTTTTTGCCTAGTTGTGTCCCATAGCTACAATCAAGACAGTGTTGGAAATGCTGTGCATGTTGACATAACATCTGTCTCAATTAAGAATTGTTTCCTGGCTGTTGTCCTGCAATCAAAAATGCAGTATGTGATTCTGTGATAGAAAGGCAATTCTATCAGAGAGTTAAACTTGGCCTTCTGCTTTGCTAGAGGCTTTCAGAAGTTCACATCTAGAGTGCTTTTAAAGGAAGAACAGCATGTGGCCATCCTAAATTTGGAGGAAACTTTGCTCCTGGTGTCCTCTGAACATTTTTGTTTTCATAAAATATGCTATGGTATTTCCTTGTGTGCTTCAGTAAGTTTCAGCATCTCAAAACCAGCACTTGTGACACTGTTCATCGCTTGATTAATGTCTCCAATTTAAAAATCCTGTAGAACCAATTATTAAAACATACACCAAAATCATTGATGGGCGACCTGTGGAAGTGACAGAGAAAAAAGTAACAGAAGAAAGAATTATTCAAGGTAAATTATGCTAAGCTATTCATACGAAGTAAAGTTCCCCATTACATACAAACATAACAAATCTCAAGTTCTGTCCTAATGTCCAAACTGCATTCAATTTTTACTAATATTCCACATAAAACGGTCAATATAGTGTAAAATGCCAGTTTTCAGACCTGATGTTTCCTTCTCTTCCCTCTGTAGTAGAAACTGATAAAGAATGACAAATGTTAAGCTCTCAAATGATTCACATCAGTAATGAAAGCAACAACATCTATTTACAACAGCGGATCCACACTCTTCTTTCACTTAGGAGATATGTGATCTATGACCTAATAGAACAAAGTGTTTAAAACTGTGTATAACTTTAAGACTGTGAGCAGATATTTACTATATTAAATATGTCTAAGTACTTTCCTGAATCTCTCTAAGTACTATTTGTAACCCTCTTTCAGTTTGATTTGGGACAGTGAAAGATAAAATGATGATAAAATGTAGATTAAAGCATGTTAACCATGGAACTATCCTAAGTGTTGAATAGCAAAACATAATAGGCAATCCTGTTATATTTGAATGAAGTCATTGTCTTACACATCTTTTTTCCAGGTCCTGAAATAAAATATACCAGAATTACTGCAGGTGGTACAGACAATGAAGAAAAGTTAAAGAAATTGCTTGAAGAAGGTTAGTATCCTTGTTTTCTTTCCTTCCTTTAAAAAAAAAAAAATAATTAAAAACTGCATTAATTAAGTGATTACTGAATGGATTTTCACAGAAAGGTGCTCATATTGAAAAATCATACCCAGAGATTAAACCTCAGAACTCGAGAAATGTCCAAAGCTAACGTTCAGGTTTGAGTCTCTGATCTTCACATGTCATTCAGCTCGAGTTGAGGCCGCCTGGGTCTAAAATATAGTATGCTATGTTTGTCATAAAACATGGTGTTTTCAGTATTTATGTGGAATTTAATATCATAACAGATGAATTTTCTAATTCAGCAAAATGCTATGACAGGATTAATTCAGTAATATGCAGTATAAGATTGTCAAATGTTTTCTGTAAATCAATTTTTTGCTATAACCTGTATCCTATCAGAGGTTACCAAGGTGACCAAATTTATTGAAGGTGATGGTCATTTACTTGAAGATGAAGAAATCAAAAGACTTCTGCAGGGAGGTAATTCGGTGTATTATAACTAACCTTTTTGCAACAGGTTATGATAACTGAAACCCCTCTCAGATATATTGATCTCAACATTTTAAAGACTGACCTAGCAGAAGTGTAATTTTTATGGGAGAAAAAATAGAATGCCATATATGAAGTGCCAGATGTCTGTGAAACAGAAATAAGTACCAAAGTTTGATTAATCAATTTTTTAATGATATTGATCATGAAAAAAAATTTGGGTTTTTTCAGTCTTTAAAAAGTTATCTAATTAAAACTCAGGGGAGCAATGAAGATTTATTCCACTAGCTGGGAACTCTTTTTTTTCAGCAAATTTAAATCTGCGAAAAACACTTATGAAGCAGAAAGTATTGTGACAGGCCAAATTCATCTTACTTATCAGTTCTTCAGAAATGAATATTCATTGCCCTCAAGTTAATGATTAGAGGCATGTTTAGCATCCTTCTTTCAATGCTTACAGGTGATGGATTTTAATGCTTTAACTTTAATTCTCTTCAAATATAGCATTCCAAGGAATGGTTTTCTTTCCTTCTTGCTCTCTTAATTCTAACAGTTTTGGCAATATATAACCAGTAGCTGCAGAAAACTGGTAAAAGAATTTGTGCTTATGAAATTAATCTTTATGTATGAATTTGGAATGTTCTCCGCTTAATGTAGATTAGAAAAACTATCTATAATAGCAATGGGGAAATAAAAAAAGAGAATTCAAGTGTTGTGTTTTTAGTAAATGTTACTGTAAACCTGAGTCAGAAGATCAAAAATATGTATGGATGTTTCTCTTGACATAAATTAACTGAATCAATTTTATGTTTGCTTTTTACTAAGACAAACTTGAATACTACTGAAGTAGCTCACAGCCACCTGTGTGTTCACTGAACTAAATCTTTTAGTCCTTCAAAAACACTGTTCAGTGAATGTGACTTAAAGTTCAGTTCAGTAAAAAATTTAGTGATGGCTGCACAATTGAACAGCTTTCCACCAAACAAAACCATGCTAGTTGATAATATGGCTAATCTTAGAGAAAAGCCAAGATATGGCTGTGAATGCTATTGACTGTATTTCTTCATTCTGTTTTAAACATCTAGGTCTTAGATTTACAGATCTAAGACAGGATTTGCCTATAATAATTGGAAAGAAACAGGAACCTCCAGAGGGTTTTTCATCTTATCCTGTTTTAAGAGTCTCAGCTATGTGAAAAGAGTTGGTCTCTGGAGGTGCCTATTTCAGTGTTAAATATTTAAAAGGAAAGTTGAAAATTAATAAAATTTTATAGCAAGAAAATCCTTCCATATACTGAACTATATTCTATTGGTATCAACCAGGCAATAAAGAGCAGGGTCAAAGTTTATTTGTAGAACTGTTCAAAATTTTGGTGGTAGGTCTGATGCCAGAATCTAACAATTACAATTATAATTGTAATCGTCTTCAGTTTAGGAGGTATAGAATTAAATAGACATAATCTGTAGAGATACCTCTTACAATGATTCTATAGGTGTATGGAAAAGAGATAAATAATTTCTCTGTAGTAAATTCGGAAATGACAATATCGTCTCTTGAATTCTTGCTATATTTCCTTGCTATTATATGTTAGTTTGCATAAGCATCCTGCTTTACAGAATGGACCAAATAGACAGATTCGTCTCTTGTTTTAATGTGATTTTTCTCTATCTTTTCCATGATTTATCTAGTCAGCTACCCTTGGCTGCCATATGTGTAGCCAATAAAAGCAGATACATGTTGCTTTGTGACTGTTGCTGATAATGGTGATAATACTTTTTGGCCCTCTTGTCTACCTCAAATTACTTCCATTTTACCGAAAATTTCCTAAGCATTTAAATCAGAGTCAAGTCACAAACAAATGTGTTACCACTGTCTAAAGTAAAAGAATTATTTCACATGGGCTGTAATACTACTCATAAAATATCCAGCCCTACTTATTACAATTGGCGGTCTTTGCTGAAACAAAACTTCAAGCCAAGATCACAATGAATCACTGTCAGCCCTAGAGAAGAAATCACCTGTGGCAGTGCCAAGAAAATCAGCAGGGCCTTACAGCATGAACAACATGGTGGCCTGCATACACCTACACCCCCCAAACGACATTGTTTACATTGAAGGCTCCTTACATATGGGAAAACACTATGCCAGATTTAACTCATTTGTTTTTGATGCTTGTCGTAGCTGGAACTGAGTACACCAAGGTTACTAAAGTAATTGAGGGAGAGCCACAGATTATCGAGAGAGAAATCAAGAAAGTCCATCTGGAAGGTTAGTTTATCTAAAAATCCAGTATCACTAAGACCTGCTTTGTCTGAAGTGATCATTCCAGGTGGGGTTTTATAGTATCTGTTCACAAAAATTACTTAGATCTGAAGTCAGTATTTTAGCAGGAAGCATTTCATAATTGATTTGGAAAAGAATTCTTTCACTGACATTGCAGAGAAAAATGTTGAGGCTTATCTTGTGGCTAAAAGTAACTAAAAGATTTGGCAAGCATAGCAGACAAGAGGAAATGACTAACCACAGAGCTTAGGTAAAACATTTGAAGGAACATGCACCGTAAGAATTGCCTTTTCTCTAAGCAGCACATCCAGAAGAAGACCACGTGAGTTGTTTTTAACTTGAGTTATTTCTTGTCGGTGTTAATGTGACCTGTTGATGTGAGGGGTTCTCCATTTGGTGAAGGGGGCAGGGAGGAGCGTGGAGGGAATATAACCTCTGGGGTTGAGTAAATATCTCACAGGCTCTTGGAATTTCTCTACCTTTATCCTGTTGTTAAATGAGGGATGCTCTTGGCTTTGAAAAAGCTGAGCAGTGTTGAGGTCCAAAATGAATTTCTTAAAGGAGCCAAATACAATTCAGCCTGACTTTATACCAGGAATTTCTTCTTCAAGTTTAACAATCTTTTTTTTAATGATCTTCATTCGACGTTAAGTAGAAGCTTGTTTAGGGTTTCTTTTGTATTTGTTTATACGTCCTTTTCCAATTTTAATTCTAATAATGTAGAACAAGTTATTCTGTCAGCCTTTGAACTAAATTCATAGGAAAAAATACTATGGCTTGTGGAGACTGAAGTTAAATAAATGTGTTTCTACTTTTTAAATTTTTAAGTCTATGCTAAATACTGAAGGTGTACCATAGTGTTTTTATAACTTCAATGTTGAGTAGTACAAGGCATGAAGGGAAGACAACTATTGCCTGAAAATGACAGACAGGTGTAATCTTTGACCATAAGGCTCATCTGAAAGCATAATTTTATGGACAGCATGTAAGTACAGAAAGCATACTTTAGATAGACCATGTTCTGTCCTTGTCAGGGCTGCAGAGCTTGAAATTTTCTGTTGGGTTGGTGCAGATACCCAGTGTTTAGCCTCAGCTGTAATGAGGTGAAGACTGTATCTCAGGGCTATGCGTTTATATACCCTATACCTCAGGATGAAAGGACAACTGACTGCAGCTGATTAAGCAAAGATGCAAATACTTTATGGTCGTAAAGAAGGAAAAATACCTCAGTAGCGTTTCTCTGATGGTAACAGAAGAATTATCTCTTATGCTTGTGAAATGCTTTTCCTCCCAATGAGGAGACATCTGGTTTAAAAAATGTCTCAAGGTTTGATAAGAGAGAGGAAAAAATGTCCAGCGTCCATAGTTTCACTGAGTTGGTATTTTGGAAAACAGATGTATCTGCTAATGAAGGTGGTACCTATTCAATAGCCCTTGCTTTACTCTACTGTGTAAAACAGAAGTGTCTGAGAAAATTAACTAAACTCTAAAGGTGGGATCATACTGTAGACTCACAATGCAGTTACATATCAAGTCCTAAACACAGTTGGAAATGTGACCAACATCTTGTGATGATTGGGTTTCAAGCGTATTGCTTATAAATAATTCCTGAAGTAATATCTATACAGCAGACCTGGACATCCTCTGCCAAAAGCTGATACTGAGTCCTGGGCTGTACATTAATCTGAGCTGATACATTGCTGAAAGTGTCAGATGGTGTTTGCTGAATGAAGAGCACGGGCAAAAAGTCCTGGGACCTGCCTACATCGTGTAACCATCTGTAAGGGATCAGTGTGAATAATGCATTAATTCATACTGTTGAAGTCTTAAAATACTTTTGAAATGTTGGTAAGATTTAATGGATGACTGAACATGACAGAAATGTATGAATTGTATTATAAGCATTCATGTTTCAGGTGATCGAGTCAACATGCTAATAGGACAAAATTCTTAATTTGCTGAAAACCTTAAAGAACAAACTGCAAGTCAGCAATGGGTTTCCAACATTTCTAATGAGTTTTAATTCAAAACTCTTAGAAAAAACTTCTGACTGCAACATTCTGTTTTCTAGAAGCACCTGTAAGGAAAGTACAACCAACCAGGAGGACACAAGGTAAAAGCAAAACATATATTTAAACATTTTAACATGCATCAAATTTTATTCGCAGTTACGTTAAAAGTTAGGAGGGGAAAAAATAGCCCTTAAGAAAACAGAGTTCGAAGAAAAGAGTTACATTTTTGGTTTTTTTTTTTAAAAAAAAAAGACTTTTTGACAAAGGTTGGTATTGTTAATCACTGTGTTTCTTGATTTATTTTCTTATATATATTTCTATCTGAAAACAGATTATGTGCTTTGGTCAAACGGTGTTTCAGATTAGAATAAAGTTGTCAAAGTGAGATCTGACTCTGGAGTCTAACACTGTGAAAATGGCACTGTAGGATTTCTCACATGAGATTGGTAACTAACTCACTGATTCTATATCATTTTGATCGATTAAGAAGCTGAGAGATTGTTGTAATTTCCTAGCTCCCCATACAAGAATGAAAGATGCAGCATCAGGTGTCACCTTTCCTCTTCACATGCCTGTTTCACAAGTAAAAACAGTATATAGTGTAAGTATATTATGTATAATTGTAGATAATAATCACAATTCTTTTTCCATTTTTCCCAGGGGGAGGAGCAAGAAGGAGGACAAGACTAGCTCATTCCTAAAAGCTTTCCAAGACAGCATCCACAGAATTACAAATTAACAGCATGGTCTTTGATAGGAAGAGACACTTTTTTAAAAAAAAAAATTAGAACATTAGAAAATGACGTTGTTTTGATAACATAATGTAAACTGAACCATGAATCCACAAAAAGATGTGAAGCTGCAGATACTCACTGCTAGCACAGCGCTCACTATGAGCGGTCCATTGGGGGTGCTTTAACCTCTCTTTATAGTAAGCGCTGTGCAGGGTGGGATCCTGGCACTGCCGAAGGCCATCAACTTCTGTAGAACCAGGATTCTTTCTTAAGCTGGCTAGTAAGAGTTTGCAGGATTGGATTCAA
Source organism: Cariama cristata (assembly GCF_000690535.1). Taxonomy (NCBI): domain Eukaryota; kingdom Metazoa; phylum Chordata; class Aves; order Cariamiformes; family Cariamidae; genus Cariama; species Cariama cristata. The sequence continues at coordinate 49,857 of NW_009611565.1, forward strand.
AAAGAGCAGGGAACAATACAGATTGTATTTTTTTATTATTATTAT
>NW_009611566.1:0-1223 GCF_000690535.1 Cariama cristata
ACTTGCACCGTGGGGCACACTTGCACCCCAGGAGTTGGACAACCCCCCACCACCACCCCAGCATGATTCAGCAGAGCCGAAATCCCGGTGCGGCCCCGGGGCCTGACGAAGACCCGTCACACCAGGAGCAAAGTCCGGGCCCCGCTGCAGCCCGGGGCAGAGTCCCAAGGCCACCACCCCGAGCCTTTGCCCACGGGGATCAGCCCCACGGCAGCGGGAGGTCCGGTACGGCTCTGCCGTAGGCGCCACCACCACCTTACAGCCCGTGGCCGGGCTTTCACGCCGCGGCCGGTCCTTGCCCGTGGCCGGGCTTTATCGCTGCGGCAGTTCCTGGGAAATGGTTTACCAGAGTTAATCAGCTAAGCCATAAAATCCACCATAAACTGCAAACCTTGAGCCGCTGAGCTGTGCCCCGGCTGGAAAGGGCCGGTCGGGCGCCTGGACCGAGCGGAGGGAGGATTTCCCTCGCCGCGGTCCAGCTGAGACCCTTGGAAAAGCCTCAACGGGGATGAGATTTGGGGGGTTCATCCTTTAGGATACCTGGCAAGCCAAAAAACTTTGCCTTCTGCTAAGAACAGTACCGCTGTAATACAACACAAAACAGCTTTATAAATGTTTATAACTGCGTTCAACCCAACTAGCTCGACTTCCAGCAGCCAAAAAGCCATAGCAGCCCTCAACCCTACGTGATTAAATGGACGGGGTTGCTTGTCCCAGCCACCCAGCAGGGACAAACCCAAGGGTGGAACATGGCAGCGTTTGCCCAGGGGTCCCTGCACCCACCGCCACGTGCGAGGGGACTCGGCAGCAGCGGCAGCAGCTGGTCCAGGGACAAATGAGCCTTCGACACCGGCCAGCACCCTCCTCTTACCGGGAAACAGCAAGACATTTGTAACCAGCTCTTTAATTAAAGACATTGCCGGGGGCATAATGGTTTTATTAAATCTGCCTGAGCTTTTCCCGAGCTGGCAATAATGAAATCCTCCCTGCGCTGCCAGGACGCTGACGTGGTGGTCGGGTAGCAGAGCCCGTGCTGGCTGGCCTGGCCTGGGCACACAGGGCTCGGGGTTGTTCAGGGTGGGTCAGGGATGCTCGGGGAGGTTTGGGGCGGCTCAGGGATGCTCAAGGATGTTTGGAGCAGCTCAGGGGTGTTCAGGGATGCTCAGGGGTGTTTGGGGTGGCTCAGGGATGCTCAGGGATGTTTGGGGCAGCTCGGGGATGCT
>NW_009611566.1:1315-1593 GCF_000690535.1 Cariama cristata
CTTCCACAGCTTCCTGCAGCTCCATGAGTCGAAGCGGCTCAGCAAATGCTGCTCCAGCTCCCCGGCTATCGGCCAAGCCTTGCAGCCGCTCCAGGTTTGTCCTGGGCTGTTGAGCACCCGCAGATCAATAGCAGCGTCGTCAACTGATAATTCATGGTAAACCCAGCAGTTTCTGCGCTTCCCCGGCTGCTCATCCCCGCCCTGGCGTGGGCGGCTTCCCTTCCCTCTGCCAGAGATTATCAAATTACCATTTTGCTGATCTAACCTCTTTTGGTTTG
>NW_009611566.1:1650-6454 GCF_000690535.1 Cariama cristata
AGAAATGCTAATTTGCAAGATGCCTCCCCGGAGGATTGCGATTCAAGAGCCCAGCTGCCTGAGAGGAGGTGAGCTGTCGCCTGAAAAAAAACCCAGCCACTGCCGTTCCCCACAAAACCCCAAACCTGGGACAAAATTAACAGTTTTTCACTAAATAGAAGAGGGACAAAAAAAAAAAAAAAGTCATGTTGGATGGCTCTGTGGCTGCCAAAGGAGCAGCTGCGGGGTAGCTCAGGATTGAGCACAAGTTGTCCTGCTGGGTCACATCCCAGGGTGGGGGGCTGGTCCCCAGTTCCCTGGGGTCCTGGGAAGGCTGAAAAATGGGTGATTCCCAGCTGGGACAAAGCTGCCCCGGGAACCTGGCTCCTTCCCGGGCTGGGGGTCGGAGCAGCCTGGCTGGAAAAGACCCTGGTTCTCCTCCTGGCAGCAATGAAGCCACCCTGTCCTCCTCCTCCTCGCCAGGAACACGACTTTGCTGAGCCAGGTGCGCGATACTATCAGTGCAGCCAGCGCAAACACTTTATCTCTTTCAGAAGCGGCTAAAGGCGTGTTTATGGCGATTTTTTAATAGCAGCTTGGATAAACAACTGTGATAACCCGCACCAGGCTCGCAGCAGATGATTAATGCTCCTGGAGCGGTCACACGCGCGCGCCTCGGGGCTGGGATTGTTTTCAGTTAATAAAGGGGGAAAAAAAGCGGAAATAATGGACTTTGCTATTTTTTATTGGGCTGATGGGTGTGGAGGGAACACATTGGCCTCTTCGCTCACCCCGTGTCAATGCCCAGCTCTGGCCGGCTGGTGAGGAAGAGGGGATGGAGGGATGAAGGGTAAGAGATGAAGGAGGAGGGATGAAGGATGAGGGATGAAGGAGGAGGGATGATTTCTGGCCAGGCTTTTACTTCTTGCCCCGTGATGCTCCTGAGCATGTGCTGGGCACTGGGCACGTCTCCTGCATTGTGGCCAGGGGCTGACTGTGGGGGTCTTGCATTTCTTTAAGACCCTCCCAAGACATTGGCATCATTTAGGGGCCCTGAGCCAACAGCTGCCTTCAGCACGCTGCATTTTCAGGACCTTGCAATGTCCTAGAGCATCCTTGGGCTGCTGGCACTGGTCCCAGCCCATGAGATGGAGCCTGAGGAGATCCTACGGTGGAAACCACTTCTCCATCCCCTTCCCATCCATCTCTGGCCCCACTGAGCCTCCCAGCCCTGAGACTGGGGGAAAGACACGGTTCCCTTTGGGCTGCCCCATGCAGCCAGCCCGCCTCACATGTCCCCCCCATGCCCACAGCAGGAGCAGCCTCCCCGGGGCCATAAACCCTTGTCCTAGGGCAGACACGTGCTGGGAGGCATTTTTGTGGGGTAGGGCAGAAATCACGCGATAAGGAGCATTTCTGCTGCATTCAGCCTCCGGCGAGAGCTGAGTGTGCAATTCTGGTGATAAAGCAGCAATTGCTGCTCCGGGGCCAGGGGTGAGCTCCCCATAACCCGTTGTACCCCGTCCCCATGTAGAGGGGACACGCCAGGCTTTAAATGCATCTTTTATCCAAGGAAAAGCTGGAAACAGCCCCGTGGTGTTGCCAAAAACCCTCAGGAGAGATATTTTGTGGTCAGAGAGCAGGACGCGGGAGCGATGACTCCTGGGTCCCTCTTGCCATCCCAGTCCCCAAGCCCAGGTGACATCGAGGGGCTGCACTGGCCACAGCACTTACTCTAACGGTTCACAGTTATTTTAGCAATATCACAGGTCTGAAATAAATGGCAAAAAACACTAGTTGCTTCGAGTGTTTCTTTTTCTCTTTTTTTTTTTTTTGGAATGATCAGGAAAAAAACCCTTTGTTTAGATGAAAAATTTGGACTGGAGAGTTGGTTTTTCCCCTCGCCCTCATGACAGCGTCACCGCATCTGGGAAAGCAGCTTAGCGAATTATACGCGATGATAATTGGTTGAATTCATCAGTAAATAAAGCAGGAACCTTTAAACTCCAGGTCTGGAGAGGGAGGAAAAAATTCTCCACGTGGTGATTTGTAGCAAACGGGGCAGGAGCTGTCGTGCCCACAAAACCACAGCCGTCAGGAAAAGTAACACACGAGGCTGCACACCCCATAAAAAAAAAAAAAAAGCTCTTTTTTTGAGGTTAAATCCGGAGGCAATCCTTTCTCTCCCCTCCAGAAGCGCCTTGGTTGCTCAAACAGACCGATGGATCAAACAGGAATTGTGAAGCACCCCTGAATGCTTTGAGAAATGGGATGGGGAAACCAAAAACGTGGCTTATAATAAAAGAAGGGGGAAAATGGGCTTGAGCATCCCCAGCCAGAGGCTGCAGGGCTGGGATAGACCCAGAAAAATCACCAAATCTTCCCAGCCAGCACCGGGACCATCCCCCAAAACCTGCTCCTTCGCACGACCACCCCTGCTCACCCTCTCCCATCACACCGCTATCACCGTCGATACCTTACAGCTCCCTTAAGAAATATTTGCTGTCAAACTCCGTATTTGCTTATTTTGGGGGCTCTGGGGCCGGGGGCTGCCAGCAGCGGGCAGGGAGATTTCACAGGTCTGGCAAGCCAAGGAGCGTATCCAAAATGCTGAGAGGCAGTTGTGCTCCTTGGTGGTTGCACCCCCCGACACGCCGCAGTGACGATCCGGCCATCGCACACGTGTCCACACACACGAGCTCCAGGGAGGGGGAGGCCAACGTCTCCATGCAGCTGGTGATGGCGATGCAAGCCGATGGGAAGCATCCTCCTGGCCTGGGGACACTGCATCTCGCCCAACGTCCCCTGAGCCGGTGTCCCCACGAGCGGCTCAGCATCCATCTCCATGGCAAAAACCTGTCCCTCTGGTCTGTGACGCCGGCAGCCCTGGATACCCTGAACGCTGGGAGCCGATGGGTGTCCATCACCCACCCCAGCACCCCTGAGAGGGGTAGGGAGAGCAGGGACCAATCCCTCTGCTCTGCAGGGTGTCCCATGGGTGTCTCTGAGCCCGTTCTCGGTGGGTGCTGGGGGACAACGTGTCTTTGGAGAAAGCACAGAGGCACCAACTGGTATCTTCAAGCTTGCAGGCATCTCACCTGCCTTCCTGGGCCAACAGTCACTTCACCTGCCAGCACTCTCCCACACGTAGGATGCTCTTCTGCCTTATCCCAGCTGGAACTTTATAGGATGGGATGCCACAGAGCTGCGGACATCCTTGGAGACGCAGCTGTTGAGAGAACCTCGCGCCCAACACAAAGTCCTGCAACAGCCCCTCTTGCACCAACCTTGGAAGATGCTCATGTGCAAAATGATGGCCAGCAGTCCTTCCCCTGCTGGGTCACCCATTGGAAACACCAACCTTGGAAAAGGCCTCCCTCGCTGGGATTTCTGGATACCAGCACCGTGCTGAGATTGCAGAGCCCATTTTGGCCGTAACGCTCACCTGAGACTCCTGCCAACGCCGGAGGCTGTGCCGCAACGCCCCAGAGCCGGGAAAACCCCTCCCCGGCACAGCTGGGAACAGAGGCTGGCGGGGCGCAGGAAATCTCCATTCATCAGCGCTTGGTCACCAGCCAAATTGGAGCCAAACCAATCAGTTTTTCCAACTTCCCAGTAAACTAGACTTTCCAGAGACCTGTGGCCAGTGGGGAAAGGGGTCAGCAAGGGGGGCTGCGGGCAGATGCCGGCTTCACCCCCAGCTCTGTGATGTCCGGGCTCACAGGAGGTGCCGATGCTGTTTGCACGCTCATACGGGCTTGGGGTTGCGGGAAGATGAAGGCTTTTCGGGTGCCCACATCAGCAGGCGGTGGGCGGTAGGTCTGGGTGAAAAGCTGGGATTTTTGGAGGGAGGTTGAATAGACATCCGAGGGTCGCAGGCTCCTAAATCCCCTACAACCTGTAGGGTCCCCAGCCCTTGTGGAGGGGTCATGCTGTCCCCATGGGGTCACCCCAGGGACTCACACTGAGGGGCTGTGGTGGTGCCCAGCTGCTCTGCAGCGCCCGGAGAAGCCAACAAGTCAAAGGGTTTCCCCTCTGTCCCCCCCCCCAAAAAAAGCTCTCCTTTCTGTGGCAGGTGTCCGCTGTGTCCCTATGAAGTGGTGGCCCCAACAAGGGGTGATGGGTTCAGCCAGCCCGGGGCCAAAGCTGAGCCTAGGCACGGTTCCCAGGGCTGGGGCCAGGCCCTGGGGGAAAGGGATTTAGTTAATTAAATAGAAAAAAAAAAAGAAAAAAACAAAAAAAAAAAAAAAAAGAAAGGAGCAACCAAGTCCACCAACATGGGTCTGGTTTTCATTTTGAAGGAACTTTTTCTTACTCATTTATCATCAACCTAATTCCTCCAAGTCCAAAACACTCGGTGTGATGTGATGTCCTTCATAGCCAGCAGAAAGATTCCATTTCTCTGGAAAATGAGGTTATGCTGGGAAGGGGGTCACTTTGGCCAGAAGCAGCGGGAGATGGACCTTGGCTGACCCCCAAGTGAGTGCTTTCCTTCTGCGCTCACCCGCGTCCCCCACGGCGGGTGGCGGGGGAGCTGCCGAGGGGCGTTGGCTGCGGGATGCCGACGTGGGGAGGGGATGTCCTGCCAAGCACCGTGGTCCCATTGAGCTGGATTCCCCTGTGCCGAGCCCGGAGGGGACCAGGACCCAACAGAGATGGAACTGCCTCCCACCCATCCACCCCAGCCTCCCTTTTTCCCTCCTTTCCCTTTGATTCGCCTTCATCTCCATCCCTCCCTCCTGTCCCAGGCTCTTCTCCTTCCCTCCCGCCTTGGCCAGGCAGCAAAGGGACTTTGCACCCCAAGGCAGCACTCGCTCCCAGCTCC
>NW_009611567.1:0-2707 GCF_000690535.1 Cariama cristata
CCCCCCCCCGATGTCCCCGCAGCCCAACAAGCCAGTGGTCTCTCCAAAAAAGGGTCCTGGTCAGCAAAACTTCCAGCCAGCTGGACACCAGGGCTTACCTGGGACCACCCTCACTGTCACCGGCTCCATGAGGTCCCTGCCCATCCTCTCGACCCCGCACCAGTAACTCCCAGCATCCGCCTTGGAGAGCTTCTCTATGTTGAGCAGAGCCACGCAGAAGATGTGGTTGTCCTGGATGGAGACCCGGCCGTGCCGCTGGGGCACTTCCCTGCCTGCCGTCTCCACCACCTTACGGCACGAGTCCCGGCTGGCCCCCCGGCACCAGTACTTGTTGTAGCCCTCATAGCCCGAGGGGTACCAGCAGCGGAGGGAGAGCGTCTCCCCTGTCCGGCCACTGACCTCCCTGGGGACAACCAGAGCCTGGCAAACTGCAAAGAAATCCACAGCCACACTGGAGAGAAACAGGGCTGCCAAATCAGCCTTCCCCCGAGCCTCTCCTTCTCTGCTCCCTTTGGAAGGAAGAATTTTGGGGGAGACCCCATCTGCCTGCTTTTAGCCCCAGACCTGAGGCTGCGGTGATGGGAGGCTTTGGCTCTGTCGGTACCTGACATGGAGCCTGTGGCCCTGGGTGGGAGCTCAGTGGCTGCCCGTTGGTGTCAGCGGGAGCCGGAGCATCTTAGGCATGGTCAGAGCCTTTCCTCACCTGGGAGAAGGAGCCAGCCCCAGCCTGACGACATCCCCATCATCCCGCTTTGCTATGAAGGTCCACGAGCATCAGCCTCCCGCTCAGGGCAGCGAGCCGGGGGATGCTGAGCTGATATGTGCTGTCGGCTTCTTTCGCTGGTTTTTTGCTCACGCAAGAGACGGCGGCGAAGCATGCTGCTCTGCTGCCGGGTTATTTTTATCTGGCCGGGCTTCGCCTCGGGGCTGAGGGTTTTCTGTTGTGGGTGAAAAGCTGCTGAGATGCTTTTTGCAGACTGGCACATACGAAGCACACCAGGGAGGGTGGGCAGCCACAGGGTGTGGGACTCCATGCACCCCACTTGGCAGGAGAGTGTAGGAGGGGAGGGATCTTCACCCCAAACAGCTGCTGCAGAGAGATGCTGGAGCACAGGAGCTGATCAGAGCTTCCAATGCCAAAACAGGGCAAAACCAGCACTGCTTGACCTTTGCTGAGCCCACCTTGCATTTCTGGGGGTGCTGGAGGCTGCGTGTCCTGGTGCTTCCCCTTGGCCGGGCTAAGGAGCGATGCCAGGATGGCTGCAGCCTCCCGGGTGCTCGGAGGGCATCAGCTCAGCCCCTGGGCTGTGTTTTGACTGAGAGGGACATGCCAGGCCCTGCCAGCTCTCAGGGCTGCGGGTGCCTGGCCCCAGCCCTGGGCTCTGCTGGAGTCTGCAGCACCAAGCTGGTTTGGGAGCGAGTGGGAGACGTGAGATGTAGGGGAATTGGGGAACGGGAGTGATCCGGACATGGCTCGGAGCTGCCGTACGGCACCGAGGGCTGTGCCTGTGTAGCTGAGGGTTGGCCCTGCCAATGGTGCTCACTGGGACAGAGTGGTTGGGATGATGCGGGGCTTCCTCCTCTTCCTCTGGCTTTTTTATCCCAGGTATGATCAAACTGGGGCTCAGGGGAAAATTGGGAGCATGGCTGCATCACCAGAGCTGGTCCAGGCAGTGGCTCCCCCCGTGCTCCCACTCCCCATTCAGCAGCGGAGCTTCTTGCAGATGATGAGGCTTGGGTTGCCCTCGGGAGCAAGTGGCAGCCAGAGGAGCTTCCCTGGCCCGTGCTGGGGCAGGGATGGAGCCGAGCTTCCCCCTGGCTTGAGATCCTGCTTGAACGCCCACTGCCCACAGTGCAAACGCCGTGGGGCTGCCCGCAGGCCCTCCATGCAGCATCTCCCCACTTCTTTTTCTTTCAATCCTTGTGGTTTTTCTTCCTCTTTCGAAAAACTGCTGCGTAGATTTCCATTTCACAGCAGGGTGATCATATTTGGGTACATGACGAGACCTACCCAAACAGAGGCTTTTCCTTCCCCAGCTCCCTCCTGGGATACGCAGCTGAAATCCTGATGTCTGCATGGGAGGTTGGGCTGGGGGGAACAGGATAGGACCCCCAGCAGCCAGGCTCCCCCAGGACCCTCCCTCCACCCTGTCCTGCCCTTCGACCCCTTCGCTCTGTGCAAAGACCTGGAGGGGATTGAACAAAGCACCAGGTAAAAATAAAGAAGCAAAAGTCTGAGAGTTGTGTGGGAGCAGGGGTGACCGCACCGGCCACAGCACCACCTCCTTCCTGGGGCACCTCAGAGTCACCGGGGCCAGGGAGGGGACGCAGGTCACGTCTCGGACCGGACGCCGACCTCCCCTTCCTCCCCATGTGCTCCTCATTGCTGAACACAAGAACCGAGGAGGATGAGAAGGGGCTACCAGGGAGCAGCATCCCCTGGTCCCCTACAGCCTCGACCAGGGATATTGAGCTTTTAACCCAAGTGGGCGATATTTGAAACACATCCAAATCTTCTGATCTCATCTCATTTAATAACCTCATGGCAGGGTGGGGGGAAACAGGGTTGCTGGCCCCGCGGCGTACGTATCCCGCTGCGCGATTCCCTGGCACTCTGGGGTCCCCAAACTCGTGCAATACAGAGGGGAGGGGGGTTCATTCTGTGGGATACAGGGAATCTAAATGGGAGAGGCAGAGAGAGGTCGGG
>NW_009611567.1:2797-5078 GCF_000690535.1 Cariama cristata
GCTCAGTGCGTGTTCATGTAGATCGGCTGCAGTTCTGGAGCTCTGGAAACCGAAACTTCACGTCCCTTTTCAAAATCCTGAAGTGGGGGAGAAATGCAAAGATTTGGGGCACTTTGGAGGTCTGCCTATGCTAGAGCCCTAAAAGCTCGTGTCTGTGTAACGCCTGTTCCTACAGGGTTTGTCAGCTGCTGCCTGGACCAGGCTGTGAAAGGGAAGGGAAAGGCTGGTGTGACCCCAAAGCAGGGCAGTCCCCCTTGCTGCCCCCCAAAGCAAGGTGCAGCCCCTCCTTGCTGCAGGGCTGGGAGGAAGGATCACCCATGGGGTAACTTGCTGTGTGCCCCAGGAGCTGCCCCAGCCCCCTTTACCTGCCACTTGGCCGGGCTGTTCTCATAGTCATCCTCGGGGGAGCCGAGCTCCCACTCCCTGTTCATGTAGATGTTACTGGAAGCGGCTGCTCGGTCCCAGCTTGCAGTGACCTGGAGGGGACGAGGTGTGTTGAGGACAAGGGGGGCTCCAGGCAGTGGCTCCCTCATGGTGGAGCCATCACAAGACCCCCATCCCACCACCCTCCCACCCACAGTACCTGGAGGTCCTTGTCCCTCTTCCTCACCACAGCCTGGGCTGCTGAGGGAAGAGCAAGAGAAATGGCTCAGACCAACACAGAACTCCCTTTGCTGAAGGGGAGCATTTTGGGGGGTCTTGACCCCTTCCCCGTGGGTGCCCACATCGCCTTCTGTGCAACCTCAGGTCTTGCCTGACTTTGCCAAGAGCCCCCTGGACTGTGGGGCTCGGTGGTTTGGGGTCCTAGGAAGGGCTCCAACCCCTTTCACCTCAAGCCTTGCTCACCCCTGGGATGGGAGCGGGAGGGCAGCATGTGGTGTGCTGGGGTGGGGGGACGTGTTCTGGGGAGCAGCGCGGGGACCCCTGCAGCCACCCCACAGAGAACACAGCGTGGGCCCCCAGATCACTTGTACCTTTGCTCCTCTCCAGTGATGGTCTTCTCATCCTGCAGCAGATGATGATGCCCAAAACCAGCACAAGCACGGCGGAGGGTATCAGGACCAGGACAAGCAGGTTTGGGGGGCTAGGAGGGGAGAAAAGGGTGTAACTGCCCCTCTGCATTGCCCCCTCTGCAGCGCTGTGCCCTGGGGAGAGCTTTTGTGCCCATATTTAGCACAACCTAAGGGGCCATGAGACTCCACGGGCTGACAAAGAAGTTCCAAGGATTTTTCCCAGATTTCCTGGGCAGGGATCCATGCACATGTACACGCAATGTCTGGCCAACTTGCCGAGCACAGCTTTGTCCCCCACCTCCATGCCCAAGTGCCCAGACGCAGTACACGCCTGCGTGGGGTGTCAGGGTCCCCAGCAGCCCTGCGGGAGCTGGCCAAAGACCCTGGGAGCCCCAACCAGTGCAGCCCTGCAGCATACAGGGATAGAGCAGCCCCCTTAGCATCACATTTTGCTTTCTCCAGAGATGCCCTGCTGGCCCCAAAGCCCTGTGGGCAGGCTGGAGCTGAACCCTGCATCCTCGGGCTGCCTGGTCCTTGGGCTGGGGACGGTCCCTCTCCTCCCCGGTGGCCCTGGCACTCACCCAGCCTGCACAATTCTGACTTTCGGTGTGGACATGGCGTTTCCCAGCTCCAGGGGAGTCCATGGGAAGGTGGGAGCAGATGTAGCCTCTTCCCCCTGTGTTGTGTGGAGGTCGTAGTGTGTTGCTGTGGGCACTGTGGTGTAAACAGATGGGAAGCAAAGCGCCGTGGTGTGTGTTACCTGGTCTGTGGCTGTGGCTGAGGTTGGTGAGTGGGGGCTTCAGGTCCCAGAGGCTGCTGGCATGGAGGTGATGGGGGGTGGCTGGGAAGCACCAAGCATGGCCCCAGGGAGGCTGTGTGCACCGCGGGAGTGAGGAGGGGGATGCGGGGGGATCACCAAAGGCAACTGAGAGGGGGATTTCTTCCACCCCCAGCTCTCCCTGTTCTCCCTCCCGAGCCTCCCCTCTCTCCATTCCCTCCGCCCCTCCAGCCTCCCTCAAAGCAGAGCGACCATGTCAGGCACTTACCTGGGAGAATAGACACCATGACAGGGAACATGGGGTCATACCAGGCTACCTGGATCCCACACCAGTACTGATCCCCATCCTCCACTCTCAGGTCCTCCATGGTCACCACAAACACGTGCCGAGTGGGGTCATCCCACAGGGAGATCCTGTCTCCCGACACCTCATCCCCAGGGGCTGTGGTCTGAATGAGGATGGAGCAGGAAAACCAGCTGCTGCCCCTGC
>NW_009611567.1:5260-5828 GCF_000690535.1 Cariama cristata
CCCCCCGCGCCTGCCGGCTGCTTTGTTCTCCCCGTGGAAAAGCTCTCCCACAGCCAGCGGGGCTGCGGGCTGGGGGTCTGGGTTCAAGGTGGGGGGAGGCTATGTGGGGCCAGGGTCGGAGGAAGGAAGGAGAGCACCAAGGGGGCCTCTCGGTCTCTCTTTGCTTCCTCGTGAAACCCCAGTGCCTGGAAACCAACTTCTGCTTCTGAAAGTGGTGTCTTCTGAGAAGAGCTGCCCCTCCAGCCCTGGGCAGGGCAGTTCCCCCCAGGCTCTCCAGGGATCAGGTTTAAAAGGAAGGAAGAAATGCCCAATATCCCCCCTGCACCCCCGCCCCACTCTGCAGCCCCCTGGGGATCTTCACCTCTGCCTTTCCCCAAAGCCAAACCCCCCTGGGACACTGCTGCCCACCCCAAAGTATCAGCACAGCCCCAGTGAGCCCTTACCCCGTTCCCATCAACACGAGAAGATCCTGCTCTCACCTGGGAGGAGAATCCAGGTCCAGACCAGGAGCCTTTCCCCCATCCCGCTCAGCAGGCTCAGCCGTCGCTCCCCAGAGCTACATGGCCCA
>NW_009611567.1:5918-7537 GCF_000690535.1 Cariama cristata
GATGCCCCCTCGCTTCTCTAGCTCAGGGCAGCACGTACGGCCGCTTGGCTGGGCCAGGGAGACCTGCACCGACCACTTCTTTCCAAACTTGCTCAGCCTGAGTTGTAATTTTGGCCCTTGCCAGCAGCTCTGTGGCTGGGAAGTTGAGAAAGGGGTAGGAAGTAGGGGGATGGCTTAGGCAAATACCTCGAGAGGCTAAATTCAGCCTTCACTTTCTGTTTAAGAGTTTCAGGGCTGATGGAAAAGTAAGTTCAGCTTTTCGAAGGGGAAAACCAAGCTCTTTGAAACACAAACAAGAAGGTGCCAACCTGTCAGGCAGGAGAGGCAGACACCAAGTTACCCTGCAGGGGTTTTTGCGTGTGCACGGCAGAGATGTGGGAGCTGCATCCCTGCCACTGCCGGGCAAAGCTCAGGGCGCCCTTTCCACCCTTCCCTTGGGACGGGAGGAGGATTGGGAGAAGTGGCTCAGAGGTAGAGGCTCCAGCTGGAACCTTTGTGGGGAAGACGCCTACGAAGGCATTCTGAGGGCAGCTCAGTTACCCGAAAGCAGCCACTTCTTCAAAGAGCCACTTTGGTAGAGATGCTGGGGGAATTTCCAAGCCACATCCATGCTATTACCCTCAGATGAGAGGTATTGTTTCCCCTTCCCTTTCTCCGTTTCAGGTTTGGTTTCTGGGCAGGTTGAGTAGCTGCCCAGCCCAGCCCAGACCTGGGCCAGTTCCTCCCCATCACCACAGTCCCCAGGACGGTGTCACCCTCCAGAGAGCTCCTGACTTGGTTGTGGTGGCTGAAGGCAGGTCTCCCTCCTGTCCCTGAGGACACTGCGGTGATTTACAGCTGTCCAGGATCGACGCTGCATCTGCCACGTAGGGTTTTACTCTGATATTTCCTCTTTCAGCTGCCGGGCAAAGGGGCCCTGGCTGCAGCGGGGATGCTGTCCATGAGGACTTTGCAAAGGGGATGGCTCTGCTTCAGGTGCCTCGGCTTCCAAACCAACTCGGCAGCCTGTGAACGTGCTTCTGGAGGGGAAGAGCAAGATAGGAGTGGGCAGGAGCGAGGAGCCCCAGAGCGCTGGTCTGGGGGCTGTTGCATGAGGAGCTGCGATATTATCCCAATTAAAGTGAGTGTCAGGTTGACAATGATGAAACCAGAAAGGGTGTGGAGCAGTTCAGACAGAAACCAGTGCAGCAGAGCATGGTGCGGAGCCACGCTGCCTGGTCCCCTGCAGAAATGGGGAGATCCCGCCGCAGACACCCCCCCCAACACCCTCCGGCTGGGGTATGGGTACTGGGGGGCTGAAGACACACCGAGAGGGGGAGGAAGGCAGCCACTTGCAGAGGAGGCTGCAATGAAGGGCAGGGGAAAGCACCCTGCTCTGCACCAGCATCTCTGCGGGGCGGCTGGGGCAGGGCAAGGGGGCCCTGATGGGGAGAGCCGGGTCCTGCCTGCCTGGGGCTGGGTCCTGCCCTGCTCCTGAGCCGAGACCCTCTCTCTTTCGGCAGCAAGCGGCTCGGGAAACACAAGGCAAGGCTGTTCGGTAAGAAAAGAAGCATTGCTGAAACTCTTCTCAGGAATCCCACTGATGCATCCCGACAGGAACAAATCAGTTCGTCTTTTTC
>NW_009611567.1:7822-8106 GCF_000690535.1 Cariama cristata
AGGGAGAGGGGGCCCTGAGGGGGAGACGCGGGTCCTGCCTGCCTGGGGCTGGGTCCTGCCCTGCTCCTGAGCCGAGACCCTCTCTCTTTCGGCAGCAAGCGGCTCGGGAAACACAAGGCAAGGCTGTTCGGTAAGAAAAGAAGCATTGCTGAAACTCTTCTCAGGAATCCCACTGATGCATCCCGACAGGAACAAATCAGTTCGTCTTTTTGTCTCAGCCACACTTGGGGCTGGAGCAAGCACTCGTGTGTGGCTCAGTAGCCACGTCAGTGAGCAAAGCGGCC
>NW_009611567.1:8133-10993 GCF_000690535.1 Cariama cristata
TGAGAACACGGCAGTAGGAGATGAGCTGCCACCTGCGCTCCTGCAGCCCCTGCCTGATGCCTGCCTGTGGGCAGCATTCCCAGCCCCTGCCCAGCAGCGATGGGACACGGGGCGACATGATCGGATGCTGCTTTTGCTCCAGCTCTGGCGAGATTCTGGGTCCAGGTTTAGTCTCTGGTGATGGCCTTAAAAAAATAAAGGCTCAAAACCCCCATGGGACAGGCAGTAATTGAATCAATCAGTGCCTGCAGCCCCATCGGCCCAGCACCGACAGACCTTCCCCAGCTCCCATCCCACCTCACTACCCACCGCCACAGCTGAGCCTTTCCAGAGTCCTCCTCTGCTCTGGGCTGCAATGACATCTCCAACCTCTGATTCTGTTATTTAACCTAAGGCCTTTGAAAAATAATCTGGGTGTTTCAGACTGTGCTTTCATGGGCAGATTTGGCAATTTTTGGTGAAATTATCCTTAGGAGATAAGGCTGAATATAATAATTGCTAATGCAGCTCCCTTTAGTGCTGGCTGATTGAGCACACACTGTCTGATCGCTCCCTTCCGCTGCCATCTCAGATAACCAAGATAAGCCCAGATCTTTCCCAGATCTCCTGATTTAGGAAAGCTGGTAAAAGAGAGAAGTACTGGCAGACTTTGTGGTGGTGGAGGGTTTACTCTGGGCTGTGCCTTAGCCAGAAAGGGGCTAAGGCAGGGGTTAGTTCCTGCAGCGAAATTACGAAAGCAAAGTTCAGCAGATTCAGAGCATGAAATTGTGACTTCTCCCTAGCTGACGGGGAAGGAATGACTGTGGCAGGGCTCAGATCTCCCCCCAAAAGTGCTGTACAGGGCGTCCAGGGAGATGCTACAGCAGGTTAATGGGGTTGAGCAGCCGAGAATGGGTGAGGAAGACAGTGAAACAGAAACTCCTGAGCTGGATTTAATTCTTCCACTGTTATAGCTGTAATTCTCAAGGCAAATAGACAAGTAATTAAGCTATGAGAGATACAGTCTACCAGCAAACAAGACCAAACAATGGAGCTAAATTGCAGGTTCGTTTGAAATCACTCCTGCCGTTTGCAGGTCATTTCCTCTGATTTCATTGCTCTGCTCTGATTTCAGCTGCTCAGCGCTTGCTCAGGGCCATAAACTGCTCGCTGGCTCCCAGGAAACCTCTGCTGGGGTTTGGGGGGAGACTGGAAGAGCAAGTGGTTTGCTTTGGGTGGTGGGGAAAGAGATTCACTGGTGTGCCAGGGGAGGAGGGTGATGCAGGTGTCGGGCTGGTGGGCTCTGATAAAGCTGCTGACACCACTTATCTGCAAGGGGTCGGGTCCCCCAGAGCCATAAAGCAGAATAAAGCCCTTGGAGAAGCGCCAGGCTAAGCTGGTGCCTGTCTTTTACCAGCAATTTGCGTTGTCTCATTAGGCTGCATTAAACTTGGCGATATCATGATAGATAGGAAAGCCGTCTTCCTCCTGAGCGCTGTTAAACCTGCAGGGCCAAATGTGTCTCTGGTGTAACGCCAGTGCCTGCAGTAGGAAAAGGAGAATTTGGCTTTCTGAGGCTCTCCTCGCTTGGCAGCAGCTCCCTCTGCTCCCCTTTGTGACTCAGAAAAGGGAGAGAAATGTTGCTGGAGCTGAGAGGGATCAGAGGATGCCTCAGAGCTTCTCCTGCAGCAGGGACGTGCCGGGAATCCCCCTCCAGAGGTAAGCTGGGCTGGAGCCTCAGACCTGTTGGTGTGTTGGGGGCTTCTTTCTTCTTCCCTGGGGGTTAAGTTCATCTCACCCCCGGAAAAGATTTGTCTGAGCAGCAGCACTGCTTGCATCCCCTGGGCAGAGCCTCAGGGTGCCTGCAGCAGATCTGGGTCTCCAGGATCTGTGTGACCCCGCAGGCAGCTCGAGTTGGGGCAGTACCCCCGCTCCCTGCGGGCGCTGGGGTGGGAGAAGGCTGAGCACCCACTTGAGACACATTGGCATGAGGTCTCCATCCTCAAGGGGCCATTACAGCACTGGGACACCCAGGGAAAGGATTGTACTGACGCCCATGGGCTTTTTGACAAGTTCTTGGTGTATTTAAGAGGACAGAGTTGCCCTGGCTTCATCAAGTCCCCCTGAGGTTTGCTGCTCTCGTCTTCCCGGCCCTACCCGATGTGGAGTGTGTGTGCTGGGTTGAACCACGGTGCTGGCTGTGCCACTTGTAAATTATCTGATCCAGACAGCATGGCTCCTGATATCACTTACTTTTGTGCTGTTGATCGTCTTCCAGTGTTTGAGACCAACGAGTGGTCTGGCTGCAGGGGGGTCTGTGTCAGACCTGGGTTTAGCTTCTTGGCCTCAGGCAAGCCTGAAAAGCCCCTGTCCCTCTGGGTTGTTTGTCATCTTTTCTGGTTGTTGTTGCGAAAACTGATCATCTGACCCAGCAGAACCGTCTCTGCTGTCAGAGGAAATAGCGGGCAGATATAATTAGCAATGTCAGGCCCAGGCAGTCAAACAGCAATCGGATGGGTGCAGATGGCTCTTGAAAGCATGGTCTGTTCCTCTGGCTTGGGGCCGTCTGCTGATCTGGAAGGAGGGAACTAGAGATTGAATCGAGTCTCTCTTAAATAAACTCCGCAGTAAAGATTAATTTCTTTCTAGTCTAATCAACACCACCAGATTGCTCTAAAGGGAGTTGTAAATAAATGGATCTCAATGAGATATTGACTGTCACCTCCTGGTTTAGGCACAAATTTCTCCTTTTTCTAAATACAATTTGTTTTTTCTCCAAGCAGGCTGTTAACTGGGCTCTGTAAATGCAGTGGGTTTCCAAAGGGGAGTTGCCGGGGCAGCCAAGCTCAGGTTAGCACTGGCTTTGTAAAGAAGCTGAAAC
>NW_009611567.1:11014-11407 GCF_000690535.1 Cariama cristata
CCCCCCCCGGGGGTGACCCTGCTAACCCTCCCCCCCACCCCGGCCTGTGCTTCGCCTCTGCCCACGGACCCCCAACGGCTGCACGGGCTGAGGGCTGGCGGGCGGTCAGCCGGAGCAGCCCCGGTGTGGGTGTGGGGGTCCCTAAGGTCAGTGCCGATGAGGTGGGCTTGAAGCACGGCTTGAGCAGCGCAGCGGACTTGGCTTCGTTCTCTCAGTTCAGCAACTGCTCAGAGCTGGCAGCAAGAAATGTCCCTGGCCAGGGCTGCCATCCGGCCGCGCCTGACCGCACCCCGGGGATGCCTCCCGCAGCGGAGGGAGGAAGGGCGGCGTTTCCCGGTAGCCAGGGCAGGGAGCTCCGGGGTCTTTGCAGAGCCGGGGAGGGGGGCTCTATCA
>NW_009611568.1:0-41677 GCF_000690535.1 Cariama cristata
CATAGAAACCACCAGCAGCACTGAGCTCAGCGAGACTCACCCCGTGCTGCTGAAGAAAAGGATGCACACTTTTACTGGTACAAAGCTTTGGGATCTGGGGCTGGGAGTGCCACTGACTGACCTTGTCCCAGGGTTTTGAGTCATTGGGAAATCAGTCCCAAGGGTGTGGGAGAGCTGGAAAGCACCAGCTCGATCAGCCTGCCCACCCCTGGCTGAGCTGCACCCACCCCCAGTGGAGGAGAACCCTCCCCCCCGTAGAGGACCAACTGTACCCTCAGTGCTGCTCCTCGAGGTGTGGAAATGCACAGCCGTGTCCCCCCAGCCGCAGGTGTCCAGCTGACACCCCGCAGGTAGTGGGACCAGTGCCGGTATGGGTCAGGATCCCAGCCTGGGGAAGCCCGTCCCAAGCTCAAGCTCCGCTCCTGGATTTGGCTGCTTTTGCTCACACCACCCAAAGAAACATTTTGTCCTTTATTAAACTCATTTCTCAATTTGTATTTAGCTTTGATTTTTTTTTTTTTTTTTTGTATTTGCACCAGGAAAAGCACTTGCTTGTGTGAGAACAAGTTTATTTTTTCCAGTTATCCTTGGGGTAATAAAATAGATGACAACCTGCACCACCAATCTTGCCCTGTTTATGCCTATGAACCACCATGGCAACAGAACTCTCTTCTTCATCACCCCGCCCTTCCAAAATCTCATCTGTTTGTTGACTCGCCTGTGTTCCTTGTCCCCAGGCAGCCGGTAGCTCTGAGCTCTCCTGCTCCACACCATCACACACAGTACTCGGGAGCTCGCACCAACCCCTGCTGTGGTATTATTTCCTCTAACTCATTTCATTGTCATTGTAATACTGTATTTGCCTTTCTTTGGTCTGTTGCTGTATTTTCATAAGGGAACTGGAGGAAGAACCGTTTCTCACTGTAGTTAGCTGGCATTAAATCTCAGTGCTGCACGTACATCGGCTCTTCTCTTGCTTTGCCTCCAGAACTTGCATTTAGCAGCAACGAACTTCACGTGGTACCTGGTGGCCTGGTCTCTTTGATGGTCTCCTGTCTGCTATAGACTCAAACTTGTATTTTTGTTATTTTAATCACTTTGTCACTTCACTACTCGCTCATGAATACAACTGGCCAATTTTTCCCATTTCTCACCTTTCATTCAGTTTGTGATCCCTGAAAACACTTTGTCTCATTTCCTGCAATGACCTCCCCAAGGGTCTTCCAAAGTCAAAGCACGAGGCTGCAGGAGCCTACCCTGTGGGCATGACAGCAAGACTGGGACTAAACTGTGACCAACAGTTTAACCCCTCTTCAGTCCCAGCTAGCTTTCTGTGAAAGTTAAGATGACAGACATCTGAAACTTGAGAGCAAAAGCTGGATCTGAAAAGGAGAAGAAGAAGAAGAAACGGTCGTGTTAACCGGCTGCTGCGTGCTGCTCCACCTGCACCGGGCTGCGGTGCGGGGCAGACGTGCGAACAGACCTCGCGCTGCCTTCCTAACTGCCCTCTGCCTTTTCGGGTCATGACAACTGCCTTGTCACAGGGTTTACACGTTTGTGTTATACCCGTAAAACACGCTGGTGCAGAGCACTGTTCACCAGGGAACGCGGTTCCTAGCGCTCGCCTTTGGCAGCATGCCTGTTTTGCAGCAAACCGGTCATTTCATCTCAACTCCGTCAAAGCTGGAAGTTTCTTTTTGCACTTTTGCACAAGCCAGCTCTCCAGCACCTTTAGATAGCCCCTTCCAGGGGACAGGGCCCACCCGACCACTCTGTGCCCACAAGGCCGCCTTTTGCAAGAGGGGGGCCAGTACCAGCCCTTCCATGAGAAAGAGTTTGCCTCTCACAGTGGGAGACACCAAAACTGACAAAACCGGCTGGGCTGTCAGGTCATGCCAAGAGAAACAACACGAGCACACAGGGTAACAATGAAACTGTTATAGCTTTATTTAATAACTGGTACAAAGTCCCCCTCAGGCAGACCCTCCCAGTCCCATTCCCTACCTGAAATGGAGCAGAACGTGAGCGTGACCCTCGGAGGAGCTGGCTCCCAGTGAGTCAGGACTGCTCAACAGTTAAGAAAGGATGTTTTGCTCATCTATCGAGACCTGTAGGAGCCTGACCACTCATCCCTTTTCTCCCATTAACAGCGAGACCCTGGCACGCAGCAGGCATTTGCCTCCCAGCTTCTGTGACCCGGCCAGATGTAAAAAGGCAGCGGAACTGTGAATTCCACGAAGACAGTAAATAGTGCCTGCATGGAGGCATTCACTGCGCATGCTTCTGACCTGACTCCCAGGAACGTGCATCTGCTGGCCATCATTTACGTTCACCGGTATTGCCTGCGCCTCAGTTAACAGCCTGTGCAGACACCCTGCCTGGGGCTGGCCGCAGCGGGAAGCAGAGCTGGCAGTGCAGGAGATTTCTGGTTCTCCACCTGGCAAGGGGCACTGCTGCCCATTTCACAACCTACTTGATGTTAAAGATTCACCTGTGCCAGGGTAGAACAGTGACTAGGTGTTAACTGCATCTGGCCCTTCGGCAGGAGAGGCGGTCTGGAAGCCAGGGCTGCTGTAGTTTAATCCCTTGTATTCGGTTCATAGTGCACCTTGGTTAGTTAAAGTTTACTTGTTAATTGCTTTGCCCTTTCAGGAGGCTCAGGTAAGAAATCACTCTGCTCCTTCTTCACACACATACAGAGATGAGACCAAGACAGTATTTCTGACCGTTTGTCTTCCCTACGGCTGCCTGGCATGCCAAGAGCCCTGGGAACACAAGGACCTTCTGGTGGGTTCTGTGCTCCAGGCACAGCTCTGCCAAAGAGCCCAGAGTTTCACATCATCATGGTCCTGCTTTCCCATGTCCCACGGATGCCATACTGACTGCACCACAAGGGTCCTTTAGCAGAAGCACAACTAGAAAGCAATTCTAAACCTCACAAAGCCACAGAAATAATACTTAAATGAACAGGGGAGACAGCGGCTGTCATCTGGATTGATATACAGCACAGACAGGGGATGATATCAGCATGTACAGTAACATGACTTACTAAGACTGCGGAATGTTAACGAGTTTTAAAGAGGCTCTGATGCCAACGGCATACAGAAAGGACCAAAGTAATGCCAAGTACAGACTACCAAGGAGGTGGCAGCTCAGATGGGCATGCACAAGTTAGAGAGGACAGTTAATGCCATGTTGGATGAAATGCTAGATTCTGAGTGGGTTCAGTGGGGGCGAGTGGAGTTGTCTGAATCCAGAAGAGGGGGTCCTGCCTAACAGGATACTTCCATGGTTTGAGGTGCATCCTGGAGGTCAATTCCTTCTGGGGTTCCAGCACTTCCTTCACCATGGTTGCTAGTATGAGACCGGCTGCGGACGCTCTCACCAGAGCCCACGCTAGAGGAGGAGTGAGTACGGGAGCGCATCAGCCTGGTCATACTAGCTGCTGGCACTGCAAGAAAGAACAAGTGTGGGACTTAGAAAAGGAGGAAGTTCCTAGAGCAAGTACCACAGTCACTCAGGTATGTGTCCCTGGGTAAGCACAAAAAGAGCTATACCCTCAGGAAGAAAACTCACTCTTCGCTGCCAAAACTGAGTCTTTGCACGTCTAAAGCAAGATGTTTAAGGCCCAATTTCAAAAGGTCCAAGGTGAGCAAATGCCAGAAGTGTAACTGATCATTTGCAAGTGCAGTCATGGTGAGTGTTTGTGCAAACCAAGGCAGCTGCTGTGCAGATGACCTTTTGAAAGTCAGTCTCGTCACTCTAGAAAACCACAGAGCTGAAGTCATGCAACAATCAACGAAATACAAATGAAAGGTGAAAAACCATAGCATACACATCGTACAATGGATCAGCCTAGCCCGCAGCAGACCAGCAGGACATGCCGAGACAGAGCAATGCACCCGAAGGATCATTCAACTCAGTACACAGACTTGGGCCGAGGCGGATGCACAGTTGAAGGTACCTGACTCAGTGCTTAGGTGGCTGAGCTGCACATAAGGGACTGGAAACAACATGAGACAAGGAAAGGGATGAATACAGGAAAGAGCCAATTAGTTGCAGTGTGTGACTAGCAGCTGCGCTGCTCCTGGGATCCCCAGCTACTCTCCCTTCCATTCCCAGCTCACACACTGCACTGAAAGCTCCCACTATTTGTGAAAAGAGCTGCTAATGAGCATCTCAGGGAGATGCCAAGTTGACTCAAAAATCCATCAGGGCCACATCTTTTCAATGCCTTTAGCTGGAAAGTGCGGTGTACCTGGTGACCCTACCTCCCCACTGTACACACCACAACTGCTCAACAAAGACGTCATTCTCCTGTGGTGGGGAAACTGGGGTATACTCTGCAACTCCAGATGCAGAACAGAAATTCATGTCCTTCCTTGAGCTGACAGCACCAGATCTCTGCTACAAGCCTCCTGCAAGGTGTTACCTTCCACCTGCAGTGCCAGCACAGGCAGGTCCAACTGTTTTAGCCAACATGCAGAAGGCACAAGAACAGTTGTTGAGGAACTGGCTTGTGCATTTCTAGAAATTGCAAGCTGCTGATTTGCTTCTCTCTCATTCTCCCCAAGAGAGGGGGCCTTCATGGCCACGCTCAGCAGTGCCAACACAGTCTTGCCCACCAAAGCTAGGAAAAACATTCTGGGACTAGCTCATAATTCTGCAAGTAAAAATTATCCCCTGTCCTTCCCCAGTGGTGTGCTTCCCATTTGCAAGAGATTTGACCCCCAAAATGCTGCTGAAGTCCTTGCTCTGATGACAGCACTTGCTGACTTGACTAACACCAGGAACACAAGAGATGTGAACATTGAAATGCTCTCAGGCTGTGTGGCTGAGGGAGCCTGCTCACATGGCACCCTCCTCTGCAGGACCAGGCTTTTCCGGCCAGCTTGGAGAACATGATTGTCTTACCACGTTCATGCCAACTACACATAGCTCTAAGGAAAAGGACAGCTTCTTCTGATCCTGACGCCCATGAGTCGGCAAAGAACTTCTGGCTGTGTGGAGACCATTGGGAGTGTCATAGCTGCCACAGTGGCCATGCTTAGTGGTGAACCAGCCACATGAACCAACCCCTCCCAGAATTACAGCTTTTGAAGGTTCATCATCCACAGAGGGGAACTGCTAGCCCTGGCCCCTGGCAGGCAAGACAAAGCTGTGCCAAGGTGCCTGCAATGGAGATGGAGTTGCTTTAGTGCCCTGAGAAGTCCTTCTCCTGAAGTCCCCCAGGCTCTGAAGTAATGAAGATGGGGGAGTTAAACCGCTGTCAGTCTGACACACTCAGGAGATAATGTCTTCTGCCTCCAAGCACATGGAGGAAGCCATAGGGCATGGCATGCACTGGATCAAAGCACAGCTCCCTCTGGGCTCCCTGGGTATCTCAGAAGTCACCCAGCTCTCTGTTCTGGCATTACAGGGTTTCATTCTGAGATATCACTTACCCCTGGCGAGACTCTGAAAGAAACAGATATGTCTGAAGAGAAAGGAAAGAGCTCTCAAGTACCCATCACAACCATGAGGCTGTACTGCTAACCCCTGCCCCTCCAGAGAAGGTATGCACAGAAGATTTCAGAAGATTTACTGTTCTTGGGAGCATGCTTTTCTGGACTGGCACAAAGACGGACTTACAAGGTTTTACCAACACCAGCAACCAAAAAGGGGTCACCACTCCAGCTGCAGTGCAGATTAAACACATGTCAGGGAACAACACTGGTTTGCTAAGGCTTGTTAGCACACTAGTCGATTTTCCAGCGTGGATGGATCTCCTGGCAACCACACTAACTCACGCGTAGGGACACAGATGTCAATGGGCTCAGATGGACCAGAAAGGCTGAGTTCCCTTCACAATAACCCCGCTCCAAACCAGAAAACTGTGTTTGCCACTTACTGTAGCCCATTCCCTGCACAAAGTACTTGAAGGCTTCAGTCAGCTTGCCGGGCTGTGGAAACAGAAAGTGCAGCTTTAGTGCGAGCAGAGCAAGCGGCCCTGTACAACCCAAATGCCACAGGAGAGCCGAAGAGGAATTTCTCACCTGAACCACCTGGGGCAGGCCCCCGCAGTCGGCCATCTGCAACAGGAAACAAAAGGGAGGTTGAACCGTCCTTCCCACCCTAGAAGGACAACCCCAGAACCACGCCAGCACTGCCCACCCCACCGGGGCTGATGGTACCAGGCTGCACTGCTACCTGAGGCACACTTCTGTCATCTTGTCTCTAAAGCCGAAGCAAGGCCTGGTGATATGATGTCTTCTGGCAGCCTCGTGCTGAAGGAACCCAGCACCTTGGAGGACACATTACCAAGCGATCTCAGGCCATACTCTAGGAGCCTAGGAGTAAACCTCCACTGTCCTGGCTCCTCCTGCCACTCTTCCGAAACCTGTCACTTTGCACTTCTATGCAGCAGCTGTCTGGCACACTGTGGAGCCATAGCTGAGGATGTGAAGGACTGGTATAAAGCTAGAAAAAGTGATGTTGTTGCTGGCAGAGAGCAAGGCGGAGGCAGGGCACCTCTGCTAACTCTCAGCAGGTCTTCCCTGCTGGTTGAAGGTAACAGAGAAGTGCCCACAAAGCAGGGATTCAGGGACCCCCTGACAAACTCTCCTCTCCCAAGTCTGGCTCCACACTGGAGAGAACACAGCCCTGAATGACTGTCCACGAACTTCTTAAAGCTAAATGTATGGAAGGCAAAAACCTAAGTGGAGCTGGCCTCAGCAAAAATAATGTCTTTGTGCAGGCTGGAATGATTCTGGAGTGGCACTCACCTTCAGAAGGGTAGTTTTGGTTGGGTCAAGACGTGAATTGCATTCAACCTAAAATAAGAGGAAAGAGGGACATGATATCACACAGAAAACTTGAAGAGTCACATGTAAAATGCGGGGCAGCTGCACCAGAGACAGTGGCTGCCTTCAGCAATGGGAGCTTCTCTGGGGCCAAGAAGGACCAAGCAAGAAAGCAGAGAGCAAGTAGGAAGTTAACAATGAATGAAAGGTGCAGTAGGAAAGGCAGGTGTTCCCATCCAAGGGGACCTTGTGGTGACAGAATGTCACTGTTGTAAGATGCGGCTGTGACTTCAAGGGAAATCATCCCCTGGTTTGGGGGATGCACCATGAAGCCCTGAAGCACCTTCTGGGCTCTGACAGCAAGACTGGAAGAGAAGGAGACTTCTGTGCAGTGCAGCATGGAGGGAGATCACTCAATCCCCTGGCCAGACAAGGAGGCCACAGCCACTTCTTCTCTGTAAGGCTACTGCAAAAAGGGAATAGATGGGGGCCCTATAGGAAAAGCAACCCCAGCAGGAGAGATTATTATGAGCTTGGAACCTGGGCAGCCAGATAGGCAAGCCAAGGCCCAGAAGACCCCATCCTGTCCCCGAGCTGTGGCTGGGAAGAAACCAGAATCCTCAGAGATAGTATCCTAGCAAAGTCAAAACTTGCAGAATGTCTCAGACTTCCACACCAAACACAATGATGAAAAGGCAACAGGCCATGACCGGAAAAAGCCCTGCACCAGTTCTCCATGCACAGCTCCTAAGTCCAAGTTACTGCTTTAGGAGACTCCTACACTCTTCCACGGTTTCTTAAGACAACTGCTTTTGTTCACAAGCCCCTGGTCTCCCCATAATCACTGGCTGAAGGGGAGGAGCAACATCCAACATAACCACACTGCAGTGTGCCATACCCCATTTAGAACTGTGCTGGGAGGGAAGTGGGTTATAGGTGTCTGCAGAGAACAACAGGAAGGAGATGCCTCTCAGTGTTGCCTTCTCTATGATGCAATGTTTTTGCAGTGCTCTGCACGACTCCCCACCACAGGAGCTGGAGTCACACTGCTTTTTTTTAACCCCCAAGTAGCCGCAGTACAACAGCAAGAGAACAGTAATTCAGGACTTGAACTGAACTCCAGGCAGCAGCTTGGCAGAACTCAGGGAAAGACGCAAGTTCCTGAAAGGGGTCCTCTGCATCACTTGTCAAGCAAAACGCTTGGGCACAAGGACTCTTCGTATTCAGATCCTGCTGTCCTCACCTCAGAGCTGCCCTGCAGGGCCATTAAGTCTCCTGAGCCTCGGCTCTCCCACTAGTTGCTGACAGATCTCAATAGCTGGGGGACTAGAAAAGAGCTTGGGACAAAGAGCCGCTTTCTGTGACTGCTTCTGGGCAAGGTGAAAGCACTGCTGGATGAGGTAGGTTTGCCAAGTGATTTGTGGGGCTAATGTCCCGAGAGGGAAGAGTTCACGTATACGTACCACTGCTTCCACGGCAGGTGAGTTGTCGCCCACCACTAGCAAGGCAGGGCACCTGGCAAAAACCCAAACCAGAGATGTTACTCACAGTGCATCTAAGGGATTTCTGAGAAGGTTGCGCTCTGTGAATGGCCTCATGAAAGGTTAACAACGCTCATCAAAACCCTCATCTGCCACCACACCACGGCATGGCATTTTGTTGCACCAAAACATCCTCCAGGGCTCGCACACACATCCATACTGTCCCCTCCAGGCACGCCAACTGCCATGACTGTTGCACACATGTTAAAAGATCTGCCTAGGGCTGGGAGAAACACCATCCCAGGCTGCAAAAGGGAATGTGCTCTCCGAAATGAACGTCTGTTAGGAAATTAAGAATAACCACAGCCACCAGAGTTTAATGCTTCTGAGGCTGGCTTCTGCTCAGCACTGTATTTTGGTTTGGATTTTAGAAAGAAACACAGAAGGTGTCGGGGAATATATTGAAAAATGTCATGATATCAAAGCCTCTGTTGGCAAATCTGTGCCCTCATATCCATTTTCATAAGTATGGTAATTCTAGAAGAAGAATTAACATTCAATGTGTAAAACATACAGAGGAGGTCACACAACAAGTGGCTGTGAATTTGCACTATTCATTTACAGATCAAAGTAAGAAAGGTGTAGCTAGAGGCCCCACTTTTGTGCGTTGACTAGATGACAAAAATTAGACTAGAGAGGTTGTGAGCCACAGACCTCAGGACCAGTGGAGTACCACCTCTAAGGAGACAGACGATCTATACGCAAGTCTACAGGCACAGAGATCCAAACTTCCACAAGAGATATTTCAAGGGTCTGCAGATCCCTGTGAGCCACTTGAATGGGCAGACAGTGCTCTGTGGCTCCCAGCTGCCTGCATGACAGAGAGCAGCACAATTGGCTTTGCCTGGCGACCCAGCAGGGAAATCCACCTCTTTTAGGTTAGCCAAGATCTAGAGGATCTGGCTGTGGATGCCTAAAACATTCCTGGGACTGGCAGGAGCACAAATCCAGAAAATTTCCAAGGAGTGAAGCGCAGAGCCTGGGCAGCACTCTCTGGCCCAGCCCAGGCATCCTGCCTCAGCACTGCAATTTGCAGTCTTCATGTGCTCTACATGTTGGAGATAATTTGCCCCTTTTGCTTTCTTGCTTGGAATCTGAAAACTTACTTCTACATCCCCTGTGCTGATTATCACTAGTTCTCCAGTCTCTGTCCCTTCTCAGCTGTACCCTGCACAGACTATCCCCTCTCAGATGAAAGAGTCACTGCCAAGGTGGGAAAACACCACTGCATTCTCTGCATTCAGAACCCACTGCCATCTCTGGGAGAATTGTGCAGGTAACTTTTTTCAGCAAGGTGGGGAAAGGCAGTCAGTGGCAACAAACAAAAACCTGCCTCTCTAATTTTTCATGCAAAACAATCAAACTAACTACTCAGCAAGTACAGTGACTGCTGGGTGGATGTACTTATTCCTCTGACCCTGCCTTCTGGAGGGTCTCAGTGTGTACTTAAGGAAAGGGCTTCCAGACACCTCTCTGCCCCATTCTAGCTGACAGCACTGCACCACAGCCTGGGACTGTCTCGAATAGTTTTTCCAGCGCTTGGGCTTGTAGCGTTCTTGCTGAGAAGCAGCAACAGCTTTTCTGCTGAAGGGACTGCACAGTAAGTGACTGAGACAGGCTGATCAGAGCAACTTACTTGAGTGTTTTTGCAGTATTTTCATTGATGCCAAGAACTGGTCTCTCAATTTCCAGGTCTCTACGACTGAAAGACAAAGCAGAACAATTCTCCATCAAATCAGCAGAGGAAACTGGTTATCGTGGAAGCATTCAAAATCCAACCAGGAGTGCTGGTTCCAGCACCCAGGGACAGGTTATCACTCCCTGCGTCATGCCATGACCAGGAGCCCCAACAGTCACCGCCAGAAAACAGGACCCAAGCTCTCATGGTAAGCTTGCTGTGTGCCCAGAGAGATGATCTGCTGAGGTGTGAAAGGGTCATTCAGGCACGAGGGCTGAGCTTGGCTCAGGATAATGGCTGAAAACTAGGCTTAGGACAAAGGTTCATATGATGTAATATCCAATAGAATAATACATATGGCAGTAATTCTACTGATCAGGGAAACTATGGGAGCAATCTAGCAGGCAAAAAGGTATCCTGTACCTGTTATATGAAGTGAGGAACAGCTGAAGGTTATCTTGGTTAATGTCCTGCGCGATATGAAGCCTGTATGTTTGGATCAAATCTAGATTTGCCTGCAGTTCCTCCTGTACAAAAGCAGAATTGAAAGATAGGGAACACCATCTTTTTCACAAGTAAAGAAATGATACTCATCAAAATAATGAAGTATTACACTGTCTCCATACACATCATTCCCTATGAACAATAACACAGAGGGCAGCGACTCCAGGCTGCCTTAGTACCTAGGCTACATGAAGTGTTTCTGTGACATGACTGTTACATGCCATACTTTGGTAATGTGGCTACACTTTTACACGTGGCAGTGCACATTCTGCTGCAGGAGTACAAAGGTACCTTGAGATGAGAGAAGTTACCTCCCAAGCCTCAGTAATGCTTATACAGATACAAATCACTCTGTTTTGGGAAGGTCTTCTGCTTGTGCTTAATGTTAAAGAAGCAAAGCTTTATAGGTAAGCCCCAAGACTGGGACCAAAGTAAAACTGAATCCCAGTTTTATGAAGAAACTGCATTCCAATGAGAGCTAGAGAGAGACAGTGAGAAAAGGGAATGCAAGGAAGCACTACATACAATGAAGGGGCCTGAAAGTGGGAAGAGAACAGCATGTGCTCTAAGTAGGGGGAAGCTATGTGACTCTTTCCACTGCAGACGTGCTGCTGCAGGAGGGCTTCAGGTCAGGGACCGATCTGTTGCATATCATATATAACATACATAGTGTGCATGAGGCACACATCCTTTCAGCTGCCCGCTAAGCTTGCTGGTTGGGAGCCAGTAAATCCCAAACAGAAGGCATTGCTGTATCCAGAGTTTTCAGGAGGGACTGGATTGCCTCTGCTGAAATTGAAGGGGAAGACGAAGAGAAGAATGCAGCACTTCCAACATTTGGACACATACAATATTCCACTGTCAACTCCCAGCTGATCTGTGCTCTACCTACAGCCCGAATGCTTCCATGCTGGCTACAGAAAACCAGCTGCCACTCATTTCTGCAGACAGCTTCCTGGACACCACAAAGACAGGAGTTCTAGCTGTAGTGTGTGGGATGCTACTTCCTTAACATGTCTGGAGACAGCTTGGGCAAGCGTGAGGACGTGCACACTCCCCGCAGTGTGCAAAGCCCTGATGCAAGCTTGACACACAGAGAAGATAGTACTATCTGTGGCAACCCTTATTTGATGGATGAGAGCTATTTCAGAGCAGGAACATACAGAAGTTATAGCTCCATGTACAGTTGCACAGGCAACATTAATACCTGCTGGGTACTTACGTGGCCAAAATGATGTGCCAAGACAATATCCACTATGTTGGTTGTCCAGCCTGAAAACTGAAGAGTGGCCATGAATGAGGAGGAGGGACAGTAACTGGAAAATGCAGTTTCATTACAAATTTCAAAGCAGCCCCTCAGACTAAAGAAAATAACAAAGAAACTATTGAAGTGATATAAGAAACAACTGCCTGAAGCTTGGAATGGGCGTGCAAGTCTCCAAAGAAGCCCGTGCACACACAACACACAGCTCTCCAGAAACTTGGAACCCTGAATAACTGCAAGTTGCCAGAATAACAGAATAATTAAAAGATCCATTCAACCTCAGCCAAACGAAGCCTGCAAGCATGAGTACTAGATCAGAGGAAAGTTGAGTGCTCAACAGCCACTCATCTCCAAGCAGTTTACCAGAATTTGTCATTCACAGCCATCCCTGTGCTCCTATGGTAGAGGCTGTACTACAACCAGACTGAGAATGCAGCAGGGAGAGAAATGAGATTGTAGTTTTTGCCAAAAACGGACAAATTCCTGTATTCTGTCGTTTTTCTTGTTACTCTACACACTGTTCATTAAGCACTGCAGAGAGGAGATATGCAGGGGAAGGAGAATCTCACCTTCGATGCTGCCCAGTCAATCCAGCCCTTTGCACAGGGATCAACATTAATAAGAACGAGTCCCTCCACGAGGTCGGGATGGCTGAGCTGTGGGGAGAGAGCACAGGCACACTGAGAAGGATGATTCAGCCCACACACCGGTCAATGGCAGGTGCGGCAGATGGAAAGCTTCTTGCAAAAGGAAGACAGAGTAAAACAAAGACTAAGCGGGGAGCTCCTTCTGTGCCAGGCAGCCAGTGGCCTTTTCAGAGCCTGGCCCAAAGCTGGCTCCCAGCCAGACCTTACTTGATACAGTTTTTGGCACTGAGGGACTGATTGCTCACACAGCACCTGCAGCCCAAGTAGGCCTCAGCAGTGTCTTCTGGTGACCCACGTGTGTGGTGTCGCCGCACGTCCTGCTCAGGCTCCCGTGTATTCCAGGGCTGTGGGCAGAGACTCCCTCTGCTCCAGTCTGGCACCTCCGGGAAGGACCTGGACAAACTCCTGTGCCCGGAGAGCACCTCCTTCCACTCCTCAAGGAAGAGGCAGTCTCCCAGTGGAGATATGGCAAACTGGCAGTATTTGGCAAATGGCGCAGGAGTTAGTGCAGAGGCCCTGCAAGCACCTGCAGCCTGAGCAGAGGCCTGGGAAGCCCCAGCTGCAGGGACACCCAGCTCACCAGAGGGCACCTGCACGGCCCCTCAAGCCTGCAGACACCCCATCCCCTGCTCCAGCCTGGCATCCCCAGCGCCCCGCAATTTACCTTGCGCGGGGGGGTGTGTGTGGGGAGCACGGGTACAAAATACTTTGAGAACTGCTTGAAAACACAAACCCAGCAGTCTAACACAACCAGAGAACTTTGAGCTGTAGGTTTACTCCAAGGCTGAAATTTTACATCAGCTCTTCTGCTCCACTGTATACACTCACACTGGATAAGCAGAGGGAAACAACTCTGTCCTCAGAAGGAAACTGTCTGGAATCCAGGTAGCATGGCAAGGGCTTTCTGGCACTTCACTGAGCTGAGGAAAAAGGCTTATTTGTGTGATCTTCTCTTTAGTGAGACTGAAAACTACACAAGACACAAAAGACAAGGAACAGAGCAAATACCAGTGCCTCACACTGCCCCAGGCTCAACCCTGACTGGAGGAAATGGGAGCAGAGAACTTTTTGTAGGAGGGGCAGCTGCATGGTGAAGTGGCTTTTAGAAGCAATAATGGCCTAAATCATCAGCAACTCAACAACTTGAAGCAAACTTTACTGAGAATGTCAGATTTCTGTTGTTTGGCTGTTTGGTTTTTTTTAACGCTATCTCTGAAAGACTCAGGCAAATTCCTGGGCTGCTAAACTATGTTTACTGATTTCACATGCTTATAAACACCCCGCTAGAGAGAAATGTAGAAGTACCAAGATAAAGCTTGCACTCTTTTGTCAAAGGGTGGAGTGCAAAATCTACTTCCTTCCAGTGAAAAAGCACATTCCTCATCAGCGCCAGTTCACAGCACCTGACCAAATCAATTGTTTAATGTCACAAACACTGGAAACAGCATACAGTAATGCAGCCAGTCTTTGTAAAGACACAAGGCTGGATATTGCTAGCAGCCAGGATGGGCTCTGCTGACTCAAAGACATCAAAATACAATCTTTCCACATCTGGCATAGCTTCAGAGTAACCTTGGTTGTGAAGTAGCTCTCACATGGCTCCCTCCAGGCCTACTCTAATTACTGACTGCTACTTTGCCTATGCCCCAAAAATAGTCTGTTTAACCAGTGGAAGACCACAGCTCATGTAAGTCACAAGGAAATGAAGAGATACTTACTGCACACCTGCTGAGGACATAAGCGCCAGCTCCCAGTCCAATCCCAATGAAGCTTTTCAGGCTGAAATACAGGCATTTCACAATCAGCAAGGCTAACTTAAGCTTACAGCCAAAGCATCCCTAGAGGCAAAGCCTGCCCTCTCTCTGCATCAAGCTGTTCACTTATGGTTCATTTTTGAAACGACCCAGCAATGATGCAGCAGCCATAAATTGTCTCATGTGGCAGACAATGTTCCCAGCATAAGAACCAGACAGGGTTACACAGGTTAGGAGATGCTCAGGCCTCTTGGGACAACTCAGTGAGCGTATCAGATGTTGCAAGCAGAGATAGAGGTGGGTGCTGAAATAGCTGTATCCAGCTGGCTCACCCCATTTCCTTTCAGAGACTTACTTCAGGTGCGTCAGAACAGCGGGCAGCATTTCAGCCAGTTCATCCATACTGGGATACTGGTACCTGAAAACCAAGAGAAAGTGAAATCAAAGCACCTCCAAATACAGCTTGACAGAGGTTACCTTCCAGCTCTACCCAAGGTAGGAGAGACAAGGAACATCTGACAGGAATGTGCATAGGTGATTATTTTGCAACGATAACTGTGTATTCCAGCCAACTGCATGGATCCCATCCCTCAGAGCAAGACTAACACAGAGCTGTAGGTTTTGGGCAGTCAGACTTCTGTGGGAGGATGGACAGACGGAGCAAGGAACGCCAGCTAAACTGCAGCGTGCTGAGCTCATGCTCAAGTCAGAAACCTGGTATCAGCACTCACCACTACTGAGGGCTTTACCCATGCCTCAGTAATAGGGGAGTTCCCTGAATGCCCCTTGGGAAGCCTCCTCATCTTCCCATTTCCTCTGCTCCTGAAAGCTGCCTCCCACTACACTCAGCCTGGCAGCCCTCGTTGGCTTAAATCAGGTGCCACCTCAGTCCAGACTGCAATCCAGACCACATCTGGACCAACAAGGGACTCTGCAGAGCTCTTACCCAGATGGGAATGGGGGGGCTCCTTCCTGCTGGCCTGGTGCATCCACGTGGCACACAGCAAAATGCTGAGTGATCTCTTGCATGTCTTCGAAGTTAAAGAATGCGTTAAAACAGGATTTGTCTACAACAACAACAAAAAGAAATGAGACAATTCCTGAAGTTTTATTGCAATCCACCCTCCAAACACTACAGCACACACCTGCATGAGCCCAACCCGCCCACGGCTGCGTCTGCGGGGCAGTGGATGCTGGGTGATGCACGCTGCTATGCCCCTGACTGCAATGCAGGAGCCAGTCCTAGCAAAGTAACTGCCACGTCTGGAGGGCAGGCAGACAAGCGATGCTCCAGCATGTGTGCTCAGGGGAGTGAGGAGCACCTGTGTGAACGTAACAGTACACGTTGGGTGGGAAGACAAGTCGAAAGAGCAACCGAGCCCGCTAGAAACATTACACTACTTCTGCAGCCTTGTAGAAGGGACTTGCTCACCTGGCTAGCATCCAGGAAATGGATGCCTTGTGGCAGCTCTGTCACACAGTACAACAAGTCAGTTACAGCACTACAGTGTGCTCGTGGACCTATGTCCTCCTTTCCACCTTGGCCCTACCTTTCAAGGGCTGTTGGAACGGACATGGGCATGCCACATGCTCTCTCTCCTGCAGACCTTTATCTTTTTACCCTGGAATGACCTCTCTCATCTCAGTTCCAGGCCAGTGCCACTGGTCCCCGCACTCAAAAAAGCAAATACCACAAACAACCACTTTTTCAGGGTCCTGGGAATGCAAGGGCTTACGGTTGAGGCCAATGTCATGGTATGTGAGGATGACAGGTCTGTTCCCCTTGGGTGTGCCCCGCATGGTGACATGGACCACTCCAAAAGCTGTCTCAATGTCATGTTCCTGCAAAGAGAGAAGAGAGAGCCTCAGTGTTACGTGCGCTGCCTGCACTGCAGGGAACCCTAACTGAGGGCCTGCATCAAGGGCCTCATCCACACTTTAACATTGCTCTCCTATCCACAGCTGGTGGCTCAGTACAGCTCTTGCAATCTGCAATCCTGTCAAATCCCTCTCTCCAACCACTGCCAAAAGCAAGTTGCTTTTGTACAGATGTGTGAAGGGGTGGCGGCTGTGTCTTCTTGTGACCAAGATCTCACTTCAATGGCCTTTAGTGACGTTGCTGCACCGTAGCAGAAGCTGGGTGTCATGTGTCCATCTGTCTCTAGGGGTTCATGGCATCAGGAACGCAGCTCCACTCCCACAGCCAAGCCCTCACTCCCCAGCTGGCATCCCTCTCCCTGCAACCCACCAGTCCACAAATCTCTTGTTGGTGTGCCTCCCACCCACACCCCTGGGAACATCCTGTCCGCGGGCAAGCCAATGCAAGGGGACACAGCAATGTCCGAGACACTGGTGGCAGCCCCAGCCCCAGTGACCATGTGCCAGAGGGTTTTGGAAACAGCACGACAACACAGAGAAGGCAGATGGCTGGGATGGCAAAGAGACCCAAGCTCCCCATATCCAGTCACTGGCTGCCTGGGAAGTTGTACCCATCCACAGGGGAGTGGGTGGCAGCTTTTCCTTTCACCAGCATTAAAAATGAAAGATACAGATCCAAGTGCACCTGTTCTCCCAGGCTGCCTGTCTATGTCAGCCCCACCTTGGGCATTTGGCCAAGAGCCCATCAGATCTTGACTACACTGCTGCGTTAATGTTCGCTAGACCTGTCACTCCAGGGAAGGCTGAGCACTCTGACTTAACCGAACACTTTTTTCCCTGCTACCAGGTTTGCAAAAAGTGACAGTAAAACACCCTTAGGCTCCTCCAGCAGCTAGCACAGATACAGGAGGTTAAGCTGGTTTCCAGCTGGGTATCGGTGGAGCAGTTTTCAAGACCTGTTTCACAATTATTTGCCAGCAAAAGTATGTGTCTTTTCCCAAGAAAAATATTGAGGGCTTTTTGCACTGCGCCTTACATAAGAGAGCAAGAGGACCACAAGGCCTCTGGGTACCTCTCCAACACTTGTCCAGTGCAGAAACAGAAGCCACAACCTCAGAATGATGAACACAGAAGCGCCCATGAAGTTGTCTGAGTTTAACTAAAATAGCTGCAAACACATCTAGACAAACACTGATCTGGGATAACTACGGACTTTGGAAAAGCTGCGGAGGTCGCAGTAAGGCTGGGTACACAATGTCATCTGTAAGTCCTTTCTCTCATCTACAGAAATCAAAGGAGAGACATGCTCTGACTTACAGACACTGTAAAAAACACTAATTATTTTCTTCATATTAAAAAAATATCTGCTTAGGGAATAGCCCCATGGTTCAGCCTAAAGACAGGACATTACAAACACAAAAGTATTTTTTACCACTTTACACAAAGTATGTGAATTTTTTTTTTTCAACAGTGATTTCCAATAACCTGAAAGTGATCAGACCAAATACAGCACAGGTGAGACTACCTGGCAGGCAGTACATCAGGAATTCACCTTGCCCCTCCTTTCTGGGCACTCCCAAGGGCTGGCTGTAGGCCAGACTGATTTAGTTCTAGCAGTGGAAGATCCTCCTCCCCCACGCTGTACTTCTTTCAGGGGCTCCAAAGCCTCTCCCCTTCCCCTAGAAGCATGGCAACAGGAGCAATCTGCCACAGCCAAATCACTCGAGGTAGCCTGAAGCCTTCTCCAGCTTGGCTTTGAAAGGTAAGTCAACACCTCAGACTGCCCTCATCCTCAGAAAGGGCTTGGGTTTTACTTGCATGCAGCTGCTGCATCATGCACATGGAGAAGTTGGAGTACCTACAAAGCAGCAGTGACCTGCCTGCGCTAGAGGGAGGCAGGAGAGGTTATCCAGCCTGATGCTCACCTGGCTCCCTTCTCCTTAGGCTGTGGGCCAAGGCATCCTGCACAGGTAGGAACTGACTAGTCCGTGTGTGCCAAGCGAGTCTGGGTCCACACAGCAGGACTGCCTGCCCTTGCAGCAAGGGTGCACGAAGAAGGCCAGGGTGCAGTGTCCATCTCCTGAATCTCTGGAAAAACACCAGGCTCTGCCCCTTGCCTGTCTTCTTGGCTCTCTGGGCTGCTCTGCTAAGCTGGGCAAAGTCCTGTTTTGTACTCCAGCGGGACATGTTGTGCAGCCATAGCAGTGGCCCTCATTTTAGTGTTCTCCAAGTTTGCAGGTGTTAACGAGTCCTTTAACAAAAGTGGCAACTTTTGGATGAGGCCAGGGGCAGCAACTGGCAGTGCATGCGGCTGAAATGGCAAAGCACAGCAAACACAAGGAAGAACCCAGCGAGTGCCAAAGCAGCCGGAGCTTGCAACCCCGGGCTGCACTTCCCAAAGCTAACCAAGTGGTTGACTGCCATTAAAAGCAGGTCTCTCTGCCAGCTTTGGCAGTTGTTGGTCTCTTCCATAAGCAGCGTTAACTCACTGACCTGGCAGGAAACTATCCAGCTGCCTTTTTTTTTTTTTTTTCAATCTTACTTTGTTAGATTTCTGCCAGGTCAGTGAGTTAAGAAGCTCACAGAGGTCTGGCAAATGCTGGTTCTGGCTCAGGGCCCGGGGGAGTGCATAGGGTGCTAGAAGAAATAACTCTGCCCTGAGCACGAGGCCAGTTAAACTGACTCACGGTTCATGAACCTGCACCTCCAGAGGACTAGGGAGGGTTTTATAAGCAGCAGCAAAAGGTCAAATATCAAACAGAAGTACAAAACCCAGACAGAGCCAACAGTGAGAAAAGCACAGAAATCAACAGAAGAGCTGATGATATTAAAAAAAGTCCGCAATACAGTGTCTTTTCTGGAATTACATTCAAACTTCCTGCTAAGGTGACACTATACTAGGTAGAATACTGGATAAGGTACTAGAAACAGAAACGCCCATTTCTCTTCAGAGGTTTTGTTCAAGTACCTCAACATGCTTCACACTGCAACACCCTGTATTTTTGTTTTTGAGCTTGGGTCTTAGCTCTCTAGTAGGGAAGGCAAAGAGTTTCAGGGAGCTAAAAATCAATCCATGCTCTCCCACTTATGTTGACTTTGAAGACTGTGTAAACTACGATTTGGGGAAATGAGATAGATTGTCAAGAAGAGGTTTTCCATGTCATCACCAGGCACCAGCCCAATCTGAAGGGTACTCACCTTGCTACTCCTTCAATCATATTAGTGATTCAGATACAGGGAATGTCCACTGAAGATGGAAGCAACTTGAGAAATCCCACCTTTAACAAAACTCAGTGTTAAAAAATTTAAGATGCTAAATCTGCAAACTTCTTACTCTGCCATGTACAGTGACAAAGCCTTAGACTGGGAGTGCTTAAGGTTATTTCTTTTTTCTCTTGTTAGCTCCCAGGCAAGGTGGAAATCCTCCTCCTGGGAAGCAGCTTCCCTCCTCTGCTTCCTCTAGTTAAAGGCTTTTACTTTTTAAAGGCTTTTGCAGGCTTTACAAAGCAAGTAGCAGACACTACCATTTGAGATAAGGCTTTCTACACTCGGTTTTTTAGCTACACGTTGCAACATCATGCTGATCTCCTTTTCAAGATTACCTGGAGAGATAAGACTGAGTTTTACCCCTAGCTTCTCTACAGGTAATTCTATGCCAGTTTTTCCAGTGAACTTTTATTTTCTCTGAAACTTTGCCCTGTAGCTTTAGGGCTTTTATCTTGACCTATGATTGCAAATGACAAAAACATTTTCAGATATCACACAATTACAGCACACATGACTTCTCTGTCACCTGCTTTTCTCCAAAACAGTTCTCTCCCACATACCAAAGCCAAAGGACAGCACGAGATAGATGCTTAATATAGAGCTTAGGTATCATGCTTAAGTTGGCAACAACAATCTCTATGCTTTTAAGATACAACTGCTACCTGGCCAAAAAAAAGTTATTATTTCATTACATCATCACTGGTTTATTACTCTTCCAAACATGGAGCAGAATAACCCAGTTACAACGGGTACCAGAGTACTCTGTGAGAGAAGAGCAGCTTTGCAGGCTGCACCCTCTGCCCTTGCCAAACATGCTTTCTTCATGCCCTTCTCGTAGCTACGCCTTCCCTGCCAGCCACCCAGCGAGACGTCCTGCCCAAGTCACACTGCATAACCGCTGCTCACCAGCTATTCTGCATATTCTCTCCTGGTATTTGCCCATTGCTCATGTAGAAATGTAGTGTTGGAAAGTATCAGACACTTATCTTTACTTCTCAGACACTGGCATGCTTTGTTTCTGGTCTCTGTTCAGGCCAGCTTTGACACATTGCAGCGGTGTAGCTGGAACAGAGATTCAAGGATTGCTACCTTGCAGCTGTTGAACTCCAGCTATGGCCTGAACACTGATCTGGTCCATACTGCAGGGAAGCAGGGATAGCAGAAGACAGGTGGAAAAGATGTGGCCAGGAGACAGCCAGATTTTAACAAATGTGCAATCTGCAAAATAAGGGAGATGAATGCAAGAGAAGACGATGATCTGCAGTTGTGTTTTGAAAAGCTTGATAAAATTTAATTTTCTCTTAGGGACTGGAAACTTTATCAGAGGTTTCTCTGGAGATATTTTCTCTTCTGCCCTTATTTGCACAGTAGATAAAAAATAAACAGCAGCTGCAGACAACCTGCTGTAAATGGGAACTCAATAGCAGCGGCAGCCTCACTCTCGGCAGCCTGTTCTCGCTGCCGTAGGCGCAAAGCTTGTGAGGCATGCGTGCCGAACAGCAGCGTGCTGCTGGGGAGACGGGGCAGACCCACGTCCTGTGCGGGCAGCCGCTATTGATCAACTCCGATAAGCTGGGAACCATCGCTTCAAAAACTAGCAGTTCCCTCTGGGCATGGATGAGGAGAGCAGTGATGGAGGAGGATCAGGAGGTATGGAGATCAGCTGTAGCTGGTCAGACCAAAGGTCCAGCTAGCCTCCTAGCCTGACTTTAAGAGCATGTGCCTGTGGAAAAATAACACAGAGCAAGCATGTAGTGACACTTCCTCAAACACTTGCATCTTGTAACAATTTCCCTTAATTTTCCCAACCTCCAACAATCTGTAGGTCAAAAGAGACTTCTGGAACTGGAGCTGTGGTCTTCACTTTGACTCTGTCTTCTGAGAACGGGGCAGTCACCCCCTCCTACCTGCACCTTTGACATCTGCCTCACTCTGTGACCAGAAAAGCCAAAGCTTAACAACATGTGGGGTGAAGAACCTCTTTGTTCCCCACCTTATACCTGCTGGTTTTGCATGAGATCCCCCAGTCCTTGGTTTGGAAGAGGGAGAACAACTGATTCCATTTCCATAACCCACAGTAGTGATGACCTAACAGCTTGCAGGAATTCCTCTTCATGTGCCCCTTTCTGGGCTGATGTGCTCTGAACTATTGGGGCGGTCCTGGTACAGCACCTTTTTTCTGACCATATCGTTGCTCTCCAAAACTACTCCGTCATGTTCTGTCCTTTCCAGGACAAGGGGGTTGGCAGTATGTCAAACACACATGGGCATGCTGTGGATTTACATGATAGCACAATGCGATTGCTTTGTTCTCTGTTCCTGATAAACAAGAATTGATTTTCGCTGTTGAAAGCCATGAGCCCCGAGCTGACATTTTCACTCATCTCGCACAATGTTAAGGTCTTATGCCTCTGGGTTATCGTCAGCCCTGAGCCCGCCCTTTTATATGCCACTGTAGTATGATTTTACTCAATGTGCATCACACTTTATGTTTACCCAAAGGCAGATAAAGTTTGGCATTGCACCTTCCATCACTTTTTCCAGATCATTTCAGAGTAGATTTAAGCAGCACAGGTCTCAACACAGATCCCTAAGCTGCTCCTCTAGTGATCTCAAATAACTGTGAAAATAATTGCCTTTTTTTTTTTCTTTTTTTTTTTTTTAACCAATATTTCATCCATGAAAGGACCTCTCCTCTGACTGCATGGTCACCTAGGTCCCTTTTGGTAAGAGGTCTTGTCTTTTGGAAGTCCAAGTAGGCTGCATCAACTGAATTGCCTTTATTTATATGGTTACTGACTCCTTCAAAGAATTCAAACAGCTCTGCAAAGCAGGACTTCTCTTTATAAAAACCACGTGGACCCTTTCCCAATAGTTGCCCGTGTAATTCATCCACTGCACTCCTTGCTAGTTTTATCAGTCTGTCAGGTACAGCTGATCAGTGAATTGCCAGAACTCCTCTAGGATCTGTTTTAAAAATTGTGTTACAGGTGAAGCATCGCAGTCCTTGGACACGACAGCAGCTTCAATAGAGGAGCATAACTTCTCACTTAACAACTCAACTATTTCACCCTTAAACTCATTTAAAACTCCTGGGTCAATACATCCAGTCCTGGCAACTTGCTATAAAAGCATATATTTTATCTTTTTTACAGCCTCTGCAATAGGCACCGCAGTTTAAGGCAGGGTCTCTGCTGACTCCCCACAACGACATTCCAGCA
This sequence comes from Cariama cristata, assembly GCF_000690535.1. Taxonomy (NCBI): domain Eukaryota; kingdom Metazoa; phylum Chordata; class Aves; order Cariamiformes; family Cariamidae; genus Cariama; species Cariama cristata. The sequence continues at coordinate 22,537 of NW_009611568.1, forward strand.
CGGTAACCTCTGTGAGCTGATCTGTAGCAAGCTTGTGTGCAGAAAAAATTAAATGTAGTTTTTCTGCTATGGCTAGATCTTCCCTGAGTCCTCCTTTCAGAGCCTAAGCAGTCAGTAGCACTCTCCAAAGTCTCTCACATGTTTCAGACCTATAAGAAATCAAACCAAGACAGTTATTTTTCTCCCCTTTGCAAGTCATCTCTCAAAATCCTCTTTTGCCTGCTTTGTTCTGTTCATATATTTAATCTGCTAGAGTTTATAACCTTTTCCACTTTCTCCAGATTTTTGAAAAATGCTTTTTTGTTTTCAATAGCCTCCAGGGCCTTCTGTTTAGTCATGCTGGCTTTCCTGCACCATTTCTCATGTCTGCTCTGATAGATGATGGGGCAATTGCTCTCTGCCTAGCTTATTTTAAGTACGCTTCTCCATTTCTGCGCAGTTGTTGTTTTGAATTTTGAGCAAAAAACACTCCAAAAAAGTGAAGTTTTCTATGTGTTTTTTTTTTTCTTTTTTTTCTTTTTCCCCAAGGATGTTGATCTGGAGCACATTATGGTTCCCATCACAGAGCAGCTCTTTGAAAACACTGTTTTGAACACGTTCCTCTGCCTTTCTCAGAATCACATCAGTGATGGCTTCTCCTCCCTGGGGTTCCCTAACCTGCTGCTCCATAGAAGTTTGTGGCTAAAATGGAGTATTGGTGGTGTGTCCCACAGCCACATCTGTCTAACTGACACAGGGCAGCTGAAGCTTCCTACTCTTGTCCTGTCTCCTAGCCTTGTGCTTCTCTGATCACCATCTTGGGCACTCACACAATTACAGACAAAGCATAAATTTCTTAATTAGGCCTAGGATTTCAGTCTAAGGGGAATCTAAGTTATTCATTGACATCAGAGCCAAATCAGATCAAGCAGCTTCCTTTAACATCCACCTGCATCCTCTACCACCTGCATCTGCCCTCTCCTTCCTGTACGCTGGCCACGTCCACCAAGAGGGACCTCAACTCTGTTCTGTCATCTCAGACAAGAATACATTAACCACTGGCAGAAACAAAACACAACTGAGATTTTTGGCTGCAACTTCTTGTTACAGATTGGCTGACTTGATGATGAAGAGCCATCAAAAAGCATGCTTCTCTTGTCCCTCTTCCCGGCCCCATGTCCAGTGAGATGATGGTCTCATGCAAACCTCTAAGTAGGAGTACAGGGCTGGGTTCGCTGTCCTGCTACATCTGGAAACCAAAGCAACTGACCCTGCCTCCATAGGATCTCTCATTTGAATGGAAGATAAGCACTGCAAGCACACACATGGTGGTGGAGGCACTGACTTGCCTTAGCTATACTGTTAAGGTACACTTTCAGGTAGGGGCTGGGCAGAAGAACAGACAGTAGCCACAGAAAGGCCACCAATGCTACTATCTCTGAAAGCCCTGTGATTTTTGCTGTATGCTTTATGGTCCCAGGTCCTGAGAATCACTGTTCTTAGTCAAAGAGCCCTACACTTCAGAAAATGAAATATCTGTGAACCATAAAGGCTCAGACACTGAAAGGTGGTAAGACACAACCCAACAGCAGCTTTAAAACATTTGAGATTAAACACAAGCAGGAAATCCTGGGAGGTATTCCTTGCTAGGGATTTGCAGAAGGTCAGACTAGACTGGGACATTATCCTATTTGGCCTTAATATCTCTGAATGGTTCTTAAACCAAGGAGGAAAACACGCACCCAGCTATGATGGCCAAAGTCTAAATATACTGCGGGACTGATTATGGGACGAGGTACGCACCTGCCCAGCTGGCAAAAGGTTCAAATGGGGGAACCATGTCTGACTGCCACACTCTGCCTTTGGCCAGAAAGGGAAGCAATGACAGTGACACTGAAAGGTGCCACAGAAAATTTCCCATATTAAGAAAAAACATTTCTGAGTGAAGGAATGAGGCATCCAACAGAAGCTCCAGAGGTGCTAATGCCTTGAGCTCCAGAGACTCCCAGGCAGCAAACAGAGGTATCTGGGTGCCAGACTGCAGCAGTCTAAACTCCAGCCATGCTCCCTCAGCTCCAAGTCAGAGTGTGATCCAGAGCTTAAGTTCTAAAAGTTATTAAAATCCAAAGTAAACAATTTGTTTCACAGTGGGAATGATTAACGATGAGAATTCATATAACCAGTGCTTTTCATGACTAATTTATTAAGCTTCTTTTTTGGCATTACCAAATTAGTTTTACTCCCAACGTGAAGCTGCTCAAAGTTCAAAATTAATTCCCTGGAAAAACTGAGAATTTATTTGATTTGGAGACTGACAATAAAGAACACATCTGTGAAATTCCTTCAATTTATTTTTCTTTAGTATTCAAATCTGGCAGAACACAGAGCAGCAAGGTGTCTGATGCTCACATTCTACTCAAGCTTGTTGAATGTCTGTACAAGTAGAGGACTAGAAACATCCCAAACCCCCCTTCAGCTTAAGGACACTCAGGTCCTGGTTCACCTAAGGCAAAGAAAACTGCCACTGCTGCTTTGCTGTGAGGGGGAGGAGACACAGATTCCCCAGGTCAGGCTTTCCCCTTTTTCAGTGATACTGTAACTACAGCTATTACTTACTTTATGTCATCTTTGCCAGTCTTGGCAAAGGTGGAAAACAAGTGCAGCATGCTCCTCGGGTACCCTAGCCCTCGAGTACGTTATCACAGCTATTAACCATGGAGAGATTAAAGTAGAGATTCCATTGCCTTGCTCTTTGCAAGAGCTGCCCTCAAAATTCTACACATTACTAAAACAACACCACAAACTATGCCTATAAACTAAGAAAAAAATATTGTAAGACTGAAAAACATCACCATCTGGTAACTCTTACCATTACAGTACCACCAACCTCAATGCAGTTGGTAGGTAAGTGCATATGATCTCTCTCTGTGCAAAATTATTTTGGAAATAGTGGAGCTGAAGGAGACGGCTGCGTGGGAAGCATGCCTAAATCTAAAGCAACATCTTGAACTAAATTACTCATTTCCATACAGAGCAGAAATTTATTAATAGAAAACACAATATGATCTACGCAAGCATGCAATGGTTTCTAGTACCTCGTGTAATTGGATTAAGTCTTAAATTAGAGAAATGCTGGGTGAGAATCAAGAAGCCGAAGAAGGAGGTATGTAATCTGGTTACACAAACATAAAAGCAGCAGGAGACAAAGGTGCTGCTGGGCTATCCCCAACCTATTGTGGTATATAAAAACAAGCCTTTGTGTGTTCCTGTTCCAAAGGCAATGATGCTGAAGGACAGACCTTGCACAGATCTGTAACCCTTTCTAACGCTCTGTGTCAGCCAGAGGGAGATGGGAAGTCACCTCCAAAACACAGATTCTGCCAGAGAACTGACACTGGCTCTGCAGTCAGATCAACTGAAGTCAAGTGACATACAACAGTAGCACAGCTGACAGGGTGGGTTTGTGCTCCCAAATCAGAGATCATCAACTCCTACAGCCACACAACACTGAGACCGATAAGCAATTAACGGCAACACCTACATGTCAGAGATGGAACAAGATGTACTTCATCTCCTGCCCTGCCGACAGCTAAAGCCACAACTTTCTTGCGCTCCAGTCAAGCATCCAATGTCATGAGCAAGGCATCCAGCACAGATTTAGGAATATGTGATGCTTCGTACTCGTGCTCTGAGGGTAAATCCCCCTTTCCCCAGCTAATGCAGGATATTGGACCTGCCTAAATCTATAACAGTTCAGGGTGAATTAAACCACATGCAGACCAGCTCTCATCTGCCCAAGTCTGGCAGTGGGTAGGGTTTTTTCCAGCACTCTGCACCACCACTTTGAGTCAGTAGAGTATTAGGTTGCAGCCTTCCCCATGGGCTGCAAAGAGAACAGGTTGATGCCTTCAGCGCTCTTCCATCCCCTGGACAGTGGTCTCAAGGTGCCACAACTTGCAGACACACTTTTGTAAACCTGGATCCTACACAAGGAAGATTTGAATGTGCTAATACATAGGCAAGTCTAAAAGTATTTTGTGTGACTGCTAGACCCCAGATCATCTTAACCCCTAAAGGCAACCTGGAAGATAAGCCAGGGGCCACGTCTCCAGCCAAGGACAGTCCGCCTGCTGAGATCACGTGCCGAATGACATTTTGGTACCCTGCTGAAGACCATGAACATCTTAAAAGCTCCTGAAGAAGAGAAAGCAGGGCCATGTTCTGCATCCCCAAACCTTCAATGTCCCTGGGAACTAGAATTGAGTCTAAGGGCATTGAGTTATAACTAGTATTGCAATTACTCATCAGCTGCTCTGAAAAACCATTAATGGGTGTTGCATAACGGATGGAAACAGATCAGTCACTGTTAGTGGAAAGGCACCATTCATTTTTCTGAAGGCAGGAAGGAGGCAAATCCCTTTCTCAACTTAAAGTGCATACATTTGCTTTGCTGTAAGAACTCACTGACAAGAACAAAAAAAAGCAGAGGAACTTCAAATACTACATCTGCATAATTAGCCTCTTTAGCACACTGTTGTCACAAGCAAACATTACTTTTGCTTTCTGTGTAAGTAAACCCATGGAAGGATTTGGCTTATGCATTTAAAAACAAAAATAATGTTTCAGTCCAAGTCCAGCTAGTGAAAGCTTTCCAGAACTCAACACTGCAATTTTACAGAAAATAGAGTTTTTTAGATGGAAAGCAGCAATGGGAGGAATCAGAGGAAGAGCTTCCCTAAAAAATAAGTACAATGAAAAAAAATTTCCAAAATAAAATTCCATTTTAATCATTTTTAGCTTTACAGTACTTGCTGCTGTGATGTCAGCAGAAGTCAAAACCAGTACTTCAGTGGTGACACTACTTTTAATAAGATTAGGGGCAGCTCCTAATTCAGCAGGCATTAAAAAAACCCACTTGCTTTCTAGATCAAAACATCTTCTGTGTTGTAATTAATTTCACTCTAGCACTTTGAACAAAAGAACTCATTGTACAAATCAGAAGAACAATGGTCCTCAATATCCTAGACAAAACGTTTCAGTGCTGGTGAGGACAGCTTCCTTGTTATTAATACAGAGAAAACAAACCCTTCCTCAAAGTGCTAACATTTCATGTTATTTCATTACAATAAACAGAAGATGCTTTAAAGCATCTTGTATTCAATGCCACTGTGTAGCAATCACAAGCTGGCTTTAATGATTTCATTGAAAAATGAACACAGTTTCGATTACACAGTTTCGATTCAATGCCTGTGATATCCACAAATGCACATGATGGGATGTTTCAATAACCTCTCAATAGCAGAATACCATGTCCTTCTGCACAGCAGGCAAAAATAAAACAAAGAGATCGGGCAAGGATAAGCAAACTGTTAAAAATGCAGGTTAAAAAGCTTCAAACAAATGTACTTGTGGAAGAACTCCAAAACTGAATCAGTAAAAACATGGGCTTATTGAAAAGTTATACTTTCAGTGAAAAAGTGGCAAAAAATTCCTCACTGAGGTCTGTCTTTAACTCTTCAAACAGTTTGCTGTGTTTTACTCTGAGCACAGGCAACACTGAGTAACTCTACATTTTCAATTAATTCCAGCAATGCATAGCAAGTTACTGTACAGGGAAGCTTTTTCTTTCCTCCATGGGTTTATGCCTGTCTTGTTTTTTTCTGTTTCAGCTGAACTCTGCATGTCCTGGACTTACTTATTCCCACCTCTTCCATACCTTGTGAGCTTTCTGCAAATACTCTGCCAAATCCCAAACCCATCTCCACACCCCAGGTCCTCTTCTGCATGGTGCGTGCTGGAGAGCAAAACACTTCTCTCCCTTCACGTGGGTGGGAGGCAGCAGAGGGGATGTACTAGCTTTAGATCAGATCAAATGCTAGCTTATGTCAGGCTGAAACATAACACAGAGTTATTTGGATAGCTTTTACAAATATATCAGCATATTCCTTCATTGGTATTTAAAGAGAATCACCTGGGAAAAGGGGAGAGATTTAGGCTAACACAGAACACCTACTTCTCGAAGCAGCTGAAGAGGGTCTGCAAATAATAATAAAAGCACAAACACAGCTCTATTAACTGTGTAGGTCACCACACCATCTGTCCATCAGGAACCCAGACCATGTAATCCACCATCTGCCCATGAACATTAGTAGAAGCCAAGCCCAGATTTCATTAGGGTTCATACAGCTTTCAAGTAAAATATAGGTCTCAGATTTAGGTTAATACATTTTATTTCTGAGAATAACCTAGATTCATATTGATAAAGACCCCTAAGCCACCATGCTAGCTCTGTGTTTTATCTCCATTGCAAATGTTATCAGATTACGTGGGGGTTGTTTCAACTGATGCCCAGGCAATCTGTTATTTGTCAGGGTTAGCTGCGGTTGCTTGTAGATGAACAGTTTAAGAAAACCAGGGCACCTTTATCTGAAAGTCAGCTGTATCAGAAAAGCTAAAAGCTTCTTCACACCACATTAACCCAGAGTAACAAATTTCAGAAGCAAGAAGATCCTTGCTCTGTTGGCTTTGCCTAGATCTGTTCCTGGCAAGTTATTCAAAACTAAAAATAAGCACACTGGGTAATTAATAGAAATTCCCACAGCATCACCCATTTTCCCCAAAGGAAAGAAGATCTTACAAACCTTAAATATACATGTTATCTTGAAAAGTAACACATCACAAAGCTTTACAGAAAACAGTGTGCCTAACTCGTGTGCCTGGAACTACAGAACTCACAGAGTCAGTGACAGTGCTGATGACATGCTCATGAGCTGGGACTAAACTAAACACTTCTCCCAGTCATAAGCAAGGATCAACTGCAGAAAATATTTTGAAACTCCAGCTTCCAGCCAGAAGGAGGTCTAGAGGTACCACAGGATGAACAAACGCTGAGGCCAGCTGTGTTACTGCTCTGACTGTATCCAAGGCAGAGCTCTGCAGGGGTATGTCAGTCCTGGAAGGAGCTGGGATGGACTTACAGCAAGTCACCTCATGGGCAAGGGCACAGAATAACACAGGCTGAAATAATACAGGACTCACTCCAGTATGTCAATGTCTTGTACCGGGGAGCTCAAACTGGACCTGCACTGTCAACAATGTTTCCCCCAGTGCTGACAGAGGGCACCCCCTTCCCTCGCCCTGCTGCTGGCTGCAGCCCTGCAAGCACAGCCCAGGATGTGGTCAGCCCCATGCAGAGCCACAGCTTTATCTCCATTTAAAACACCTTTTTTTGGACTATCAGAAAAATAAAAAGGTCTGAAACGTAGGTCTAGCATCACTCCACCACACTGTAACTGGCAACCGTCTTCCAGTTATCAGTCTTCATGAATTTGTGACCAGTTTGTGGCTGTGCTTGTAAAACTGAGATCCTCCCCAAGGCTCTTCTCCCCTGCGAAACTCTGGACAAATTAAATGCCTGCCTCAGCCTAAGTGCTTTTAATCCTCTCTGTACACAACAGGATCTCCCTTCCTCTGAAAGCCCTAACAAACTTACTCACTTTGAGTTCCCCCTTCTCAAACACCAGTAAGTAAAGTCACACCAATTTTGCAGAGGCCCGAATGTGGCAGCCGGATGTGCTTTGCTAGACTAAAAAGCAGCAGTAATTTTTCACAGGACAACACAAGAGCTCAACCTCCAAGGTTAAGTACTGTTCCTGGTATTAGCAACTGAGGCAGAAAATCCAAGGGCCCAACACACCATCCATCCTCGTGGACAGATTTCAGAGACTTAATCCAGCCCTTGGGGGTACTTTCCATGTAGGACGGTGGGGGGGCCAAGCCAGGTGTGCCCTGAAACCACACCTGAGAGACAGTGGAGGAAGGTGAGGCTTGGACAACATTTACAGTCACAAGAGACACTGTGTTAACTTCTTGCTAAAAAAATATTCTAAATGAATTACCAAGAGGGCTCCCGGAAGGAACATCTTGTCTCCTGCCCTGCTGTTGCCATGGCCACCAGCTCACTGCTGATCTAAACCAAAGCACAGAGAAGCAACAAGCACGTCCTTCCCCAGCCCAGAGCTCCCAAGAGCCCCTCTCCATGGCTGCAGGGCCGCTCTCTCGGCAGCTATTTCTGCAGTTCAGCCCCGGGGCAGACAACGGCACCGGGACATCCTGAGCGCACGTGAGTTGGTGGTTGCAGCACTGTGTTTCTCTGGGGCTCGCACAGCTTCAGATTTGGGGATTTTTTTAAAGAAAGGCACAAAGAGGCTTTGCTTGTTGAGGGAAAGCGTAGCGTGAAAAGGCAGCAGCAATGCATAGCTCTATTACAGGGACTCCTCCTTACCTTCCCACTCTGCTCCGGCTCCCAAGACTGTACTGCTCACAGACAGGCAGGGCACAGGCAAGCCCAGAGCTTTGTTGGGTCATTCGAGAATTTGTAGCGAAGGCTAATACGCTCAGATGCTCAGGCACTGTATTTATATTCTTTCCAGTCATGGCAGACAGGCCCCAATAGGCAGTGCCTGTACTCCCTAACGCTCTTACTCAAAAGCATTGCACCTATTTTTACCCATTACCCATCTGCCATGGGAGCACACTGGACCTCTAGAAGAGATGGAGAAGATGCAGAAAGACAGACAGAGACAAGACAGTACAGGGAAGTGTTTTAAACCCATTATCTACCTTTATTAAAACAGAAAAATCATTGCCTAACACTGTTGCCGCTTCCAAGACTAGACACTAAAGTTACAACATGCTAAGATTAGTAATTTTTATACTTACAGGCTTTAAGGTAAAACGAAAACTCACAACGAATCAAGCTAAAGCAGTACAGTGACATGTGCCCACCCAGATGGGGTGTACTTTCAGCATCTGACATCAAGAGACTGAAAAAATACAAACTATCTTCTTAGGACTGCATTTATTATATTCTTGTTCTGCATAGGCTTGCAGAAGGTTTTCTGGAATCATCTACATCAACAGACTTATTAAAAGCTATCACGTGATGTTGACAGCTCTACCCCCTAGCCGCATCACCGGTGTAATACAGCAGTGAGAGCTTGTCCTGTGCTAAGCAGAACACTACAGACACAGCAGCCTCCTACAGCTGAAGAGAAAGAAAAGCCACTGGCTGCCTATCAACACGCTGAGTGGGAAGTCAGCGAGGTAATCTGGCATGGTAAATGAGTCTGCGCTCTACAAAATGCACCACGTCATCTCAGCGCTGTGCTTCGCCTAACAAAGAATGTGTCCTCTGTCTTGGATGCTTGTGGTGCAACCGCTCCTCTAGAAGGATTATTCCTGTAGCAACCAGAACGATCAGGCTCATCTCCCCGCTGCTCTGTCAGGTGAATGACCTCCCGGAACACCACAGCTTTGTCGTGACCCAGGCCCAGCAAAGCAGGGGTGCTGTATCTGGGGCAGACTTCCATCTCCTCTCAACACAAATAGACAGAGCATGCAAGCTCCTCCTTTCCTAGCCAGTGAACCAGATGGGATGTGACAGAGCTGCAGCTCTTCAGCATATTGCATGTTTCCAAGAAACTGCTTTTCAGGAGACCAGCCATCCTGCGAGATGGCGTGGAGCCTTGGCAGAGCAGTCCAGGTCTGCACCTCAGAGCACAGAACGTGCTCTGCATGAAAGGGTGAAGGGCAATTTCTGCCAGCTGGACATATTTAAGTTCTTACTGATTAAACTTGAACAGGAATTATTAAGATACAGAGCTTTTTCATCTATCTCTCAGCATTACTGATGGGCCATGGGGAGTCTGCGCACAGATCCTTGTCTCCTGCACGTGTCTTACCTGACAGTCGAAGTCCTGGAAGCTGCGAGCCGCATTCTGTTAACAAAAACCAGAAAAAGAAAAGAAAAAAAAAAAAAAAAAGAGTTCAGCACAGTACCCCAGAATACCCCCAACATCATCATGAAAATTCCCCTCAGAGACCCCTGCTTCAGCACAGTCTAGCCTGACTGCAGTTGGGACAGCAGTGAAATGTGAGACCTGTACAAGAACACTCCATGCAAGTTCTGCCCATTACTATACAGCAAGGTTGCTGGGGGCTGTCCCAAGGCTGTCCACTAAGGAGAGCATCTGTGGGCACAGCTGAGAGTTGAGAGCATTTGAGCATGGACAGATGCACCTAGGAAGGACTCTGACCAAAGTCAGGCTGGTTAGGAGGTTGGGTTTTGTCTGCTCCTGGTGCCCATTACCAATTTGAATGCAAAACTCTTGAACGGACTACCACTAGGATCTCATGTAGTGAGCGCAAGAAAACAAGCTATGCAGTCAGCTACTCTGCAGTAACTGCTGTGTGCATGGTATCCTTCCACAGCAAACGCAGTGACCTGTAAGCTACTGAAACCAGAGCATGTGGGAAATGGGCTCAGCAATTCACAACTGACTTTTCCCAGAGGGTAACACCACGCATACAGGCGAGCACAGTGAGTACAGTACATGTTTGGCGTACTGCAAGTTTGAAGGTCTGCGGTAACCTGTCTGTATGCCCACGTGCTTCATAAGACTCTGACCACACAGTGGATTATGTTACTGAGTGCTGTCAAATGCTGCCGAAGGCTTAGCAAAACATTTGAGACAGCATTCTAGCTTATATGTTTCAGGCATAGCGCCTTAGTACTAAAATTACAACTAGGACCACATACGCACAACAGAAACACCCTAAATGTTTCTTCTGGCTGAGCACCCTAACTCCTCTTCATGTGTAAACAAATGGCCCTGTTTTCCTACCCGCAAAGCTTTGCCACATTAGCAAGAACACAGGTTGCTACCTACGTTCTTCAGTCTGAGATGTTAAAGTTGAGATATCGGCAAATCTGTTTTAAGAGTCCCCCCAGTGTTAAGTACTGAACTGTGCCAATGTTTTGAATGTGACATGACACAATGCACCAAATACTCAGGAAGGGGGAAAAGAAAATAAAAAGCAGCACCCTCTTATTTCATTTTGAGGTCCTGAAGTTAGCTGATATTTCTGACAACTCTGTCTATGCCTCTTTCCATGCAGACAGTAGACTCTTCTCATCTACCAGGTGATAAAGAAGGTCAATTCAGTCATCCAGTGCCAGTGACTAAGGACTATATCAAAGCCTATGAAGAAATTAGAAACTTCTGTATCCAGCAGTGGACTTGGTGCATGCTAAGTAAAGAAAAGGCTGATCTGAACTTGTACTGAGAAGTGGTGCACGATTCCCCGAGCACGGAGTGGGGAAGAAATGACACAAAGCAAAGAATGAAGGTCTGCAACTGTGTCGCATGTTGTCAGGGTATACCATGACGCACAAGTAGCATTAGTGCTGACATGTCCTGACTCCTGGATACTCAATTTTAACACACCGAAATCTGACTTTAAACCATTAATCTATTCATTGGCTGAACTTGAGAAAGTTTAAGATTAAGGCAAAATTTTCAGGCCTCTGAAGGTGAGATGGCTGCACCTCAAAGACAAAGAGCTAGCTGGAATGACCCAATCCAGCCTAAGGGCTGTCCATTCAATCTCCTGAACTAAGCTGTTGCATTTCAGTAACTTTTCACTGAGGCCATATTAATAGGACTCAAAAGTGCCCGAATATGGACCAGACAGAATAATAAAGTCTCACTGGGATAAGTTTTCTGATCAGGTTACAGGCAGCACACTCTTTTTCTCCCTCTTTCAACTAAATAGGAACATTTGAAGTTGATTTTCTTTCCCAGTATAAAGTCACTGAATTTTAGTGAGCCTGAATGAGGTCAATATATATACTCTTTTACTTCCCTGCACTTGCTATTAGGCTTAAGTTACACACAAACATAAGAGTGTTTGTATCCTTTAAAAGTCAGGCTTGTAATTTTTTCCTGACTTTGACTTGAGACAAAACAAAGCCAGGACTCAGTGGTCTCAGTGGCAATTCCTACAGTTCCGACAAGTGAACAAGGTATGACCCATTTCCCAGGCAATTCCACCAGTTTTAGAGTTTAAGACACCAGAGCTCCTTTTCTCTGTTCAGCAGCCTTTGTATCTGAAGAGTTCATGAGCACTCACCAGTTAGCACCTTAAGAGTTTTACTGTACTATTTCTGGCCATTAATCCATGCTGGCTCAGACTCCTACATCTAAAGTGGGTTGGACAGTAAAAATCTTAGTGAAACACCAGCTCAATACTTTTTGGACTCTGATACTCTGCACAGAACAATACGTTATGGCATCAGCACATTATGGCATAAACTATGTCTAAAAAGCACATGTGTATTATTTCAAGCTTGAAAGCATTAATAAGGGCCAGACCTCAGAGATGGTATCTCCGTGAGGCATTTCTTTTGCTAAAACAAAGTGTAAAAAGGAGAGTCACAGTACACTTCTCTTCGCATGCAGTGCTGAGGATGGTTCTGGAGCCACTCTACATATTTTTTCCTACTCAGATAGTATATACTTCCTGTAGCTTCACAGCTGAGTCAAGGAAACCAAATATCACTTCGTATGTGCCCTTCTGTATGCTGGTTAACACCACTGGGCTGTTTAAGTGAGCACTCTGCATTCAAATCAGAACTGTCCCAGCTATTAGACAAGAGAAGTGGCTGTGCAGATGACACCATGGCAAGGACCTGATGGGACTGAATAGTCAATACTTGACAGAGAGATTGAAAACTTAAAGTGAAAAATACTTTGTTTTGGCATGCTTCAATACCTCATGCTTAGGTGAGCTCACTGAAGCAAAGGAAATCTACCTTCTTGAACTCAAATGTGGAAAATCCTAGGAGAACCATGAGCAAGAGCTGGGGCACTGCTTTTAAGAAACTTGTCTTCCTAATGGTTTATCATTTTGAAATGATAAACTGTTTTCAAGGTCTTTCTGTATTTTTATCTGATTTTATCCGATTTTGTTCTTCCAAGACTCACCCTACCTGAAAACATTTTAAAAAATTATGTTTGCGTTACGGTGGAAGCCTAGTAGTCAGCACTAGACTGTAAGAACAGGCAGCTGGACTGCAGATTTCAGCTGAATTTTTAGCTTTCACAGATACTAAACAGATACGCTAGCACACTGAAGAAATGAGCAAGAACTAAGCAGCATAGACTAAAACATAGCAGAATTTCAAGGGTTTCACCCGTTTTGGGTGGGAGCCTGCACTAGACAGCACAGTCTTCTGCAAGCACACAGTGAGTGGACAAAGTACCCTATCCCTTTGGCAGCACAACCTACCTCTTGATGTCAGCCATTAAACAGCAAAGCATTGGGAACTGCTTCACATACCATCAAATTTGACTGCAAGGTATGGGAAGTGACCAAACCACACTGCTCATAATCACAATTTGCAGATGCAAGATTCTAGATCTTGTTGGGATGGGCCATAATGACTTAGCACTCAGAGCAACAGTTTGTGACAGAATCCAGCAAGGCTAGGCCTTTCCTAAAGCCCAAATGGCTCTCCTCCAGCCCACAGAAGACAGAGCGAAAGCTTTAAACAGCTGCTGCAATACGACGATTTTCCAAAGTTTCACTATTGCATGAATGTGGACCGTTCTAGCTAGGCTCTGCAGATATTAAAAGGAAATGGCTCTCCATTGCTAAATTCAGGGAGGCAGGGTTGTTTTGTGGGTCAAAACACAAAATGATAATTTAAGACAAAAGATTTTAAACAAATAAATATTAAAAAAAAAGAAAATGGGATACAATCCAAGGTTTCTCTAACAAGCAGGAACTTATTAGAGGTTCTACAGCTCCACCAGGTCAGGAACGGTATCATCTTTCCTATTTCTGCCCTCCCTTTGCAAATCCTCAGTACAGGTATGACATACTGTTTGGTCAGGACTCCAAACTTACCTGAACTGTGGTGGTCTGTCTTTCCCTGAGACTTTAGAAGAGTATGTGGTGGTGGATTATCAGAGTTGGGAAGCATTTACTGTTTTTCAGTACTCAAGGTACTTCAAGCTGTAAACAGATTCTGGCAATCAGGGTTCGTGCCACACAAAGTCAGCCAGAGTACACCTGGGAGATCAAAGGAGCAGCTAGCATTACCTTATCATTCAGGAGTGGTTTGATCTCTGTCAACTGAACATCCTGCAGTTCGTCCATGGTGCTGTCAGTGGAGCCAATTAATCCTCAAAGCAGCAAATGGGTGATTCTGAAACAAAGGCATATTGTTAGAAACAGTACTACAAGAGATGCTAGCCAAAGAAAGCTTTAAGATCTTTCATTAGACTTGTATATGCTCAAACTGAAGCCTGAAAGTCTGAAAGAAGCTGGTTCTCGATGCAACACAAAGCACCTGTAACCATAGAAGACAAACAGCCATGCTTGCACCGAGTGCATCAGTTATGTTACTCCTTACCCTGCACATTGCCTTGCCCATTGAAAACTGTCCAGGAAAGCTCAGGCCTTTCTACTGAAAAAGCCTGGATCCACTGCTGTGCATTCCTGGTACTTCAGCCATAGTCTGCCTGGAAATGAACTGGAAATGACTGGATCAGCAGGGTGAAAAACCGCGTTTAATATGCAGGAATACTGACATCTCACTGCCATGGCCGGACACACCTTAACCACAGCATCCAGCCACTAAAGACAGGGCTGTGCCTGTAGCCCACAAGACATGCAGCCAATACTGCACTTGCACATGGGAGACAGAGGTGTGGAGATCCAAGTACCTTGTTGGCAGAACGTAAGAGAGCCCAGAACCCAGGGCAGCCCTTGTTTTATGAGGTGGGATCTAAAAATGGCCCCCAGATAGTCCTGGTCCAGTTGAACATGTGCAAGGTAACACTGTCAACTGTGGAACCCGATCAATCATGCTCCATCAGGTGGTGCAGAGTCATCAAAGGAAAGAAAAAAAAATACAATCAATAATATGTCAGGTTGCCATATAGGAAATCACTGCTGTCACAGAGTCAGAGAAGAAATCTTCTAGTATAAATATAGCAATGAGGATGGAGGAAAAATACGGCAGAATTTACCAGGGATTTAATTTTTATTCTAGAGGCTCCACCTCTTTCTAGACAGAATTTTTCGAGCAGGCAGTCGGAGCAATATGAAGAGGGGTCTGGGAACAGGAGATGATCGTGCTTGATGGTGAAGATTTTGTTGTTCAGGAAACTATACATATTACTGCAGATGAAATAAAAGAAGTCATGGACATAAGTAGGGACAAGAATAGGCATGTGGTGGGCTTCCTGGGCGTTAGCTGAGTTTGCTAGAAAAAGACTCTCAAATACTGTCACAAATCAATTTTTTTGTCCAAGATAATATATTGCTGCTAACCACAGAAGAAAAAAAGTAGAAAAAGAATACTGCAACTGTGCTTCTCCAGCCACCTTAATTCCACACAAGCATGCACTGCCCCGGGAAGGAGAGGTTCTCCTCATTCCAAACGCTGTGCAAAGCTGTGCATTCTTGTCATCTCCCTTTGTGCCAGCACTATCACTGGCGTGGATGAAGCCAGTCTGGCACAAAACAAATCATAATGCCTTTACTTTGTGAAAATCAGCCATAGCAACTCCCCTTTCTTTTAGCTCCTTTGCTTTGGGAAACTTGCAATTATTCTTCTTTTTCAGTTTTTTTGTTTTCTGTAAAACGTGTCAGTTGTGAGAGTTCCAAGAAACCAATTAATTTACAGGTAACATCCCCCTTACCCCACAATGAATTTTTATTCAGAAGAGCAGTAAGAGTCATTGTATAAAGCACTGTAAGCCTCGGAGGAAGAGCTCGTTATTGTCATTCTGATAAGGCGTTATGGAGACCAAAAGATATTTTCTACTAAGGAATTACAACTTCTGTATCTACTAGGACTGATTAAGAGCTCAATATCTACCAGATTCTCTCCAAAACAGCATCCCACGAGGTTACAGACACCAAAGGAGTTTCAAACAAGCCTCACAAAGCTTATCTATAGCAGGTGACACAGTACTAGAACAACTACCTTATTATCTGGAGAGCTTATCCCTCTCTGACGCTCCTTTGAAAAGACACCCACTGGACCTGACAGCAGGCAGGGAGGTGATGCTTATTCTTGGGGTCACCCAAGAGACCAAGAAGTTGTCCACTCTACCCAAAGGGATTAAAAAACTGTGCACACACCAGCCATCTTTCTCTGTGGATTTTTATATACAAGAAAGTGGTAAGTTACACTTCTTTTGTGGTTCATGAATCTTAGGCTCATATCTACCATTTTTTCCTAAACTAGAGTCTACAGTGAAGCAGGGCATCTAATAATCACTGTCTATCGAGCTCTGACTGACCAAAAAACAACTCAGAGCACCAACTGCTCTGCGTTAGATTGCTCAAAGATATTTTCGCTAAAGCTTTGCAGATATTAATCCTAGTTTCCCCTGAGCTATACAAAGAGCAGCAACTCCCAGAGACCTGGGATGCATGCTGCATAAACCTGCTCCGGGACATCGGTTGCTGCTGATACAAGCATGCCAGTCCATGAAGTGTTTAAAGTCTAGATAGGGTGAGACAGATACATTTTGTAAATCCCATGCACTACTTTGTTAATCATTTGTTGCATGAGAATAATAAAAAACTAAGTAGGTGTTCAAAGCAAGGATTATCAAATGCTTTTATCTCATCAACCTTGATTTCATACTTGGTCTCTAGATGCAACTAGAGTGCACACAATAAACAACATCACTCTGAAATTAATATGATGCTTATCTTCCTGGTCCACTATTACTCTAAGTACTGTTTCAGGGGAAGAGGGGTCTCTAGGGGCTAAAGTAACAAACTGCTACGTTATACCTGCACTGCGTGTTGCTCCTTTGTTAAAGCAAGCTGGGCAGCAGCAAGAAAGGCTGCTGTTTTGCCAGGCTCAGGATTAGGTGAAACTTCCTTGAGAGAGAAAAGACCACCTTCCTTAACACCGACTAGGCTCACGTAGCTGGGAAAACTTGTGTAGGGGAGCATGTGGGAAGACCAAGAGACATGCTCTGCAACGAATCTCCAGCAGAGGCAGCCTGGGTTTGTGCTCTTTGGCTGGGAGCAGGCTCTCACCCAGGCTGCAGGAGGAAGAGCAGGACCTCCAAAGGGGCCAGAGGGAACCAAATGCCATGGTGAGCCAGGAAGCCACCGAAAATTGCTGAACTGAGAGCAAAACCAACAGAAAGGTTACACCTGCACAGCCACAAATGGCCAGATGGTGGATTTCTTTTCCAAACCTTTTGATCTGCTTATCCAGCAAATCTGAGTTTTTTCTGCTTTCCTAGAAACTCAAAGCTCTTTGAAGATTTTTTTGAAGCTAAAGGTACAGGAGGTCCCCATCACTGCTTGCAAGCAGCTTTTTTTAGATTGCTGAACCAGCCTTTCCCAATCCACTCACTCATGAACTCTCCAGAAAACGGCTGTCACAGCCTCAGGACTTCATTTCAATCTGTTCAGAGGATATTCTGCAGGCAGATGCAAGCACTCTTCTCTTCCCAAGGTCTTAGCAAGCTGAATGTGACTGCCCTGGACCAAATCTGGGTAACTTGTTATTACAGTATGAGATCTGACTCACTGTATGTGATTATTCACCACAACTTCACCTGACTACCCTGCAAAGCTAACAGCAACATCGCTTTTGGTTTGAAACATGGCAAAGGGGCACATTTGTCCAAAAAAGGCCACAAAAATTTCTCAAAAGAGAACGCTTTGTAGCAGTGAGAGCTGGTAAAGCACATCTCCAAATGCAGAGGCAAAGGGAAGGGTGGGGTTATGCTGGGCTGGGGTATCCTCTGCTCCAACCACATTAAAGACTCCTTGTAAGAGATCTGCAGACATGTCTACCCAGGAAACAATTCTTTCCCTCCACTCCTCCTGTTATTTAAAGAAACAAACAGTCATTTCATAAGCTGAAAGCAAGTTTAAAATACCACAACAAAGCAGCATAAATATTCATAGCACACAGAAGAGCTCTGTAGAAGACAGGCTACAGGCAAAGCAAAAGGTTTGCCTGGAATAGTCCATGTATAAATCACACATTTTTCTATAAATGTCCCAGTACCACCTGCTCTGTAAGTACTCCTCTTGCCTCCATTTATATATGACTATAAATACACTCAAATACCCCAATTTAAACCATCCATCCCTTTCCAAGGGCTTCCAGAAGGCTGGAGTAGATTCTATGTTTTTTGAAAACCAGTAAGACAAGAATCAAGGAAAGACATTTGGCGAATCATTAGCACAGAGACTAGAAATCAGGGTAGGACACAGAAGGTTGCAAAAAAACAAGGCAGGTGAGCCTCAGAAAGAAAGCATCTCCCTATAAATACGATCTGAAATGTATGCCGCGTGCTTACTCCAAGATAAGGGTGCTCTCAATTTACATCATTTCAATGTACAAAAAAGAAGTTGTGTTAAAGTAACTTCAGTAAGTCAAGAGCATGGGTACTACAGACGTGCACCCACAGAGCCAGCAGTGTAAACTGCACTGACAGTGGGTACTTAGGCTCTCGTTTCTAGTCAGCGAAGTTCTGGCAGTACCGCTCCCCAAGGGGTTACAAGCTGCAAGAGTTGGATCTTGAATCCAACTCTCTGGGCACCACCTTGAATATTCTGTTTTATTATGGAGGTGCAATCTCTCCATGCCGTTTAGGAACTCAGTGCAACAAAATCTTTCACTCAGAGGCTCAAAATTCTTGTTCATTCCTCTCAACTTGACTGCAGCTTCTAATTTGTTAACTCCACAGCCTGTAGTTATACTCCTGCTTTGCACATTAACTGCACTGAGGCAAAATTAACCAAGACAGTTATCAACCAAAAAGCCCGGCATTAAAGGTAGCTAAACATACACTCCCTTGTTTGGCAGCCCAGCAGAGGCCAGCTGAAGAAGCCTCCTCTCTAGGGACTGACTACACTTACAGTCATGACAGTCTGGGTTAGGTTTATGAGAAAAAAAACAGCTACCTGCTTCTTCGTAGACGGAAAGATGAAATGCTGCTCCACGCTGTGCAAAGGAAGACAGGAACAAACCCAGAATTTGCAGCCAGTGCAAGAACCAAAATACACTACCCATGGTCCTCAGGTTTGCAGCTCAAGCATTTATTCAGCTGCATGTGTTGTGTAGATTTTCAATACAGCTTTTTCCTTTTCTTTCTAAGGGGATTCCTGCTTCCTGTGCCTCCTTTGCTTCTCTCTCTCACACACACTGGAAAACAAGCTGCCTGACGAGGCCCCTCAGCCTGGTCGGGCAGACGGCAGTCTCAGCATATAGATCTTAAGTAAAATAAGTTTCATTTATGGCCTTTGAGACCCTTGGGCATTC
>NW_009611568.1:41708-57354 GCF_000690535.1 Cariama cristata
GTTGCTCCTCAGTCCTTAGTAAGCCTCTTGAACGCAGCGTGCTTCTGAACCACCTGCATAGACCACTCCATCTTCTAGACTGAAATGCCAGCTGACACAGTAAACTTCCAGCAAAACAGACAAAGGGTCCAAATTCACTTTCAAAATATTTTCCTAGGTTACTCACTTTGCATTCCAGCTCATACTTTTGGGAAAGCACCACATGGCACTCCACCACCAAGACAAACCACGAGCCTGCAGAGAGAATTACATTCCGCTTAACCAGCACAGTATCAGCTACTGCACGCGAGCAACAGCAGCTTCGTAACACAGCATGCTTTTACCTCCTTTAAATCTGGGCTACACCCAGGGCAGAAATGCCAGCTGCTAAATATACTTTCTCAGGAGTTTAAATGAGACTGACATTTAACAACGTGTTCATAAGGAAAAGGTCCGTGCCCAGCTTTCTAATAATTTTGGAGAAGGAGTCCAATTCTAATTACAAGAAGTGTCACACTGCCATGTGTGTAACTGAGCTCAGCTAGCAGGACATTATCCCGAGGCACCATTTGAATTAAGAGGCATCAACTATGGGGCTGATGAAGCAAGAACGCAAGAAAAAAAGGTAAAAGTCATCAAATTGTTTTTACCTGGACCAGTGCCCATGAAAACACTGAACTATGCTGAGCTCCCCTGTACGGTACAGTCCAAGAAGTTTTAGAGTGGGGATACCCAGGATATACACTGGAATGAGAAATTTCTCCTATGAAAATGACGCAAATTATAGTCTCTGAGTCTTTTCTGGTCATGGTATCTCTTTCAAATAGCTTTGCAGCACTTCCTTTAATAAGCTGTGCTCCCCACTGCAAATGAAATAAGCATTAGCTGTTATTATCAATCATGTTATTCCCATCACTTTCCCATGTCCCTTTCTTGCCCAGTGGCACCACTCTAAAGCAACATGGATTATCCAGTGTCAGCAGCTCACACAGCTCAAACTAAACCACAGAGCCATTTTTACCAGCTCTATGGTGAAGGACATGTCCAAATGGATCTGTTGAAAGATGCTTTCCTCTCTACTGAGCCACCTGCTTCCACAGCCCCCGTGGTTCACGAGGTCCCACCGACATGGCTCTCGAAGGCTTCAGTCAGGCACTTGCCCCAACCAAAACATTTGTAGTTCTTCATGGGCAGCATCTACCATCACTGCGTTCACTGCAGCTTCTCCCCACATCATCTTCTCTACCCGCCCCACGACAGCACCTGCAAGCTCCCACCCAAACCGAGGCAGCAATATGCGTAGCTGAACTCAGCTGCTCTGCAAGCACATGCCGTCCATCTGACACAAAGCAAGCGGGAGATCGGTCTCTTCAACAGCAACTTACTCTTAAGCAGCTTATGATTAAATCTGACTGCTTTCCACCAGATCCCTCAGTTTCCTCTGCAGTTTTATTTTCAAGCTTGTTTCTGCTTTGTTTCAACTATGCTTCCTACTAATTGACTATGCGTTTTTACATTTTAAGTGAAAAAAAAAATTAATCAAATGTTAATAGGAATCCCATTGAGCAAAATAAAGTGTTCCAGAGCAAGATGGATTGGAAATCTGTTTAATTAGAGATTTTAACAATGATTTTTATCATCAAGCAGCACATTTCAGTTTACTGAAATTTAATGCTGATTTTGCATTTTATTTATCTTATTGAAAAAGTTGCATTTTCACTGGCTACCAAACATTAAATTGCATTGATAAATATAACCTTTATATCCAACTGAGCCTTCTTGCTGTGTGGGAGGAACCACTATTTAAGTTACGGTATAGCTAAACAAACATTTAGTCAGATCTCAGTTTTCACATTTTGTAATGCAATTGTGATTGATCTTTTTTAACTCATTTGTGTGAAGTGCTATTGGGATGGAAGAAAAATACTCAGAACAAATGCATATGAAAAGTTTATAGAGTCACTTTCATTGTAAAATAAAACTACCTTAAACTTTTTGTGTTCACTCATACATATAAATTGTACAACCTAAACCTGATGTAATAACATATATTCAGCAGTGAAGGAATCGCACCAAGTAGTTTTGGTCACATCTCTTGACATGTGCAGTGCAATGTAGTGCAGCCTGGATAAATCTAGCTCAAGGTGGGTACAGAAATCATCGCATCCATGTGCAGAATTCGTTCAGGAAGAACAACTATCTTCTGCTCCTCAGCAGCTAAGACAACACAACTGCTTCTGGTATCAGCTCATTCAGGTACTAACACCCTTTCATTGTGCTGTATATATATATACATCTAAATCACTTCTACTAATGTCTTCACAGAGCAAAACCAAACTTTTCTTCTTACTTCATTCAAACTTGAATAAATGGATTTTGGCCATCAGAAAATAGTATACTTGCAAGCAAAAGCTGATCAAACATTTCAACATCTCCAATTCCAAGTTATCCACCAGACATGGGACAGACCTTTTAAAGTTTATCACAGCAAATACATATTGTTTAGTATTAAATAATTATGTCTATTAAATAAAAGAATACAGATGTACATAGAAGACAGATTTAACTCTCAGGATGCAGTTTCACTCTTTTAATCTGCTCTCACTGCAGACCACTTGCAAAAGGGGCATTCATAGGATTGACATAAATTTTAGGAACACATATACACTATGAAAAACAAATTGTTACAATGATATTTTTTTATCTGCTTCCCCCCCCCCTTCTTCCTCATTAATTAAATGCATCTTTCCCATGCAGCATTGCCCCTTGGAGCTTCCCAGAACAAGCTCTTTCAGTTTGGCTTATTGCCCATCCTGCATCATCTGAAGGACAATCTCTTCTCAAGTATGTGTCATTACTTCAAATCCATCACAACTGCTGTTCTGCTGTCCGTTCCATCATTTCCAGTCTGTGAATTAATTTCCAAGCAGAAAACATCCTTGTGTGTGTCAGGCTGAATTTTATGCCCCTTCTCAGGCAGCTGCCCAGCAGAGGAGAGGCAATTTAAATTAACACAGTTAAAACCAGTAACGGATATAAGGCAACTCAGAATCAATTCAGGATGTAATTTCATTATTCATTTAATACAATTGTGGGTTGCTGCCAAAAGGGATGCTCCCGTCCTTCCTCCCTACACCAGCCAGAAATTCCTTCCTCTCCTTTGCTTGCACTAGGTTGATGATTACGCAGTAACGTGGCAAGTCAGATCTGCTCACTGCCTCCTCAGTTGTTCCTTCCAGGACTAGGTTTCACTTGCATCAGTGAAATGACTGATGAAAAGGCTCCTTTCGGCTCCTTGTGTATCACTTTTTTTCTAAATCTGTCAAGTATAAAGACCTTGCTTTGAGATTTGATTATAAGAAACTGGGGTTTTTGGCAGTGTTAGCTCTCCAGTTGAATCATGGAGTGGATAACGTACATGCTTATGACACTGCCAGACAATACACAGGGCCTGCACTTAGCTTCAAGATATGCTAAATCTAATCAATTTAGATAGTGCGTATACAGAATATAAAACAGAACTCCATTTGCTAATCTGAGTTGCCTTGTTGTAGGGTATTATTTCAGAATACAGAGGAACTAAAGTTTCACCTCACAGCCTCTGAAAAGGAACATCAGACCCTCCAGCTCTCTTCTCTGCTCCTCCATCCCCTTGCAGCCGTGACCCAAACCCTGCCCTAAGCAGTGTCTGGTGTGCTTGACTGCAATGTGAGCAGATTCAATGCTGATTTTTGCCAGGCTAGCTTTCTGCTGTTTTAGTGAACTGAATGAGCCTATCAGACAATCACATAAACATCAGGACCAGCTCATGTAATGAGGACCAGACATGTAATGAGCTCTGGAGTCAGCTCCAAATCCTGCAGTCTAAGTTGAGGATCACGTACAACATAAAGAGTAGGCAAATATACAAATAAAGCAGTTAACTTGCTACAATCTTCATGGTGCTCCCCGGATACAAGTAACCAGGGCTATAAATTAACATCTAGCATGCATCAGCATGGGCATTCATGTAACAAGTTTCTGAAATGGTGATAAATCAGGTAATAATTTCTTATTTCAGAGAGGGTGGAAACAGATATGGGATGCAGCAATTGACCACATCTTCTTCCAGCCATTGTGAGCATCTTCCCTTAGGAGTCACAGGAGCAGTTTGTAAATACCTGCATGAATACAACAGAGACATAGGACGGAAAACCCCAACTTCTTCAGCACTACATTGAGACTGCTCAGCGTGCCCAAGGCTATCAACTCCCTGCAAGGTACATCTGCCCAGGTACGGAGACATTAACTCCACAGCATTCACCGGGATGTACTTGTCTAAGACCCTGTCCTCAAGTGACAGTGGGCACACAAGGACTCCAAGTGACCTGTTTCCCAGAAGCAAACTGAAGCAGGGCCTGTCACAGCTGCTCTTTTAGGAAGCATTATCCTGTAGAATAGGCTACACTGGAACAATTCTTTGAAGGATACTAGTGGAAGATCTGCTTTTCAATAGAAGAAACAATACAATTAGGCTAAATGCTGTAGTGTGACAGAAAGCCAGCAAAACTGGCTCATAGACACTCAATTTCAAGAAAAGGAACAACATAAAAAAATGAGGTAACTTGTCAAAACAAAATAAAAAAATAGAAAAAGCAACAAAAAGAAGAAATCCTACAAGTACCCTGGAGACTGTTAAAAATGCTATATGGGAAGCCCAGGTAATCTGTGTGCCACTATGCAAGCATAAAGACAGAGCGACCTTATATACAAACCCTGCATGACTCAATAGGAAGCTTAAGGAGGCTATCCTGGGAACAGCTGGAATTTAAAAGAAGTGGGAACTTTGTCCAGATGAGCAAAACAGGAAGTCCCACAAAGCATGGCAAACCAAATGCAAATGGAAAACTAAGAGGACTAAAAGAAAGAATCCCAATGGTCCCTTGGCAAAGGATGCTCAAACCGATAGTTTGAATTACTTGTTTACTTGCTATGTTACTCAAACATGTCACAAGCAGGAAGCCAGCTACAGAGCAGATGAGCCCACCCAACCACCACGATGTACCAGGGCACTGCAGAGTGGTAGAGCCATCGCAGGCACCCAGCAAATACCTGGCATCAGCCACAGGTGCCAGTGAAATCCCAGCGTGGCACGATCCGTGCTGCAGACAGAGCATCCACAGCATCCACAGAAACATCAGGTGGTTCAGTACTTGTGAAAATGTTTGAAAGTTAAAACTCATTGAAGAGTTTAATTTAAAACCACATTTTTATTCTTGTTGTATTTGTAAAACTTTGGGGTGAGGGATGTTTTTCCTAAGGCACAGGTTTCCTTTCTGCTGTTTTAGTGAGTTGAACCAGCCCACCCTGTGATCACAGGAGCAACGTAGCCAGTGTGATGTGGGAGTGAGGAGAAAGGAGAGGGGGATATGACCCACCATTCAGGAGAACTATTAATAGAGCTCAGATATTCAAGGGTTTTGGAGGTTCAAAAAAATGGTCTGATACATTCAGGAGAACAGGTCTGCAAACAGACACTAGATGGGCAAAAAAAATAATAAAATGGATATATCCGCCAGTACCCATAGCCCAACCTTTGTGGATCCTGGGAGAGCAATGGGGAAAAGCAGCAGAAAGCTGCCCAGCTCACAGCTTCTCCCACTGCCAGTGTTGGAGAACTGGATGACGAGATGCACCGCTGGGCAGGTCAAACAGCATCTGTCTTATGCCCATCTTTATCTAACACACTTTATCTGAAGCCTTTCCAATGCATTTCTGTACATGCTGAAACAAGCAGGTAGCAGCAAAGCTCCTTGGCACAGCTCGGGGCACTCAGCCTACGAGGAAACTGCAGAATTACCTGCCCACCAGCACCAAATTGGTTTTGACTGGGCCTAAATTTGGCGAGTTACTCTTCAATTGTGAAATAACATCACCGGAGCAGGGACCCACCTCCCTGTACCCCCCCAACCAGATACGCTAAGATGGTAGGTTTTGGGCAGCTGAGTCCCTCCCTATCACCAGATTAAGTCACCTTCTGGTGAAATGCAGAGGTGAGAGAAATGGCCTCCTTTTGATACAGCTGATGGTGGAATACAAGACCCCAAAACCAGATGCCTGCCCTCCCTCCCTTGCCAGTAAACCCATCCGTCAGTGACAAATTATTTAAATCCTCTCTTCAGGAGCAGAATCATGCTACACCAGGCCTGCGATATCATCAGGTATGCCGACTTTTGGCTAAATTCTGCAAGTCTGATGATAAACGGGATGCTTGAATCTGGGTGGCAGCTGCCTAGAAATAATGTGTTCATGTGGGTTTCCTCGGCGTTGGTCAGATTATCAGACAAGAACAAAGACAGACAAATTCTTTTCCTGCAAAATGCATTAACTATTTGAGGAACAATATCAGTTGCTCCTGAGGTTTCAGCAGCAAAATGGGCTCAGAGTCTCTCTCGGATGCCACTGCTTGGTGTGGCTGCACAGCTCTGAGCACAGGAGGGGGCACAGGGGAGGCAACTGCTGCTCGTTCATAAGCTCCTATGACCAAGTGGTATTTTACCCAAAATAAAAAAAAAAAGAAAAGGCGCTCTTTCTGATGATGGGCCTGAGCTCTGTTGATCGTTGCCACTCGTGGCTGCTTGAGTAATTTGGCACCCTTGCCAGGCCCATGGAGCAGTGCTTAACAATCTCAGCACAGCCTCACGGAACTCTCTAGGGTCTGATTCCTGGCCATCAGTAACTGATTTCAAATCCCTACTGATAAGAATGACTTCTGTCTGAAGTCAATTATAAAACTACACACAAAGTAGATACCTAAAATATCTTTGGAAGGAAAGTGATGTTTTCCATCAAATTAGGAATGTCTTTCTGAAAGTAGCTGGAGGCCAAATGAAGATGGCACTCTGTACCAAATATGCCTTCCCAAATTTGGTCAGATAAGGACTAAGGAGGAATCTATGACTTAATTACCGGGTACCATGTGCACCCAAACCCAGTTTGCTCTCCACAGATTCCAGGAGCTGTTCTTGGCTCTGAACACTTGCGAGTTTAGATCTTCCTTGAAAAGCCTTGGCCATTAATGCCCAAGATCTGCCAAAGTCTGACAGACACATCCTCTTGAAGGTGCTTCCTGCCCTGGTGATATCTTGTCCCTCCAAATCCAAGCCCCACTGGCATTTTAGGCAGGAAAAAAACCTTCTGCTTCCCTTTTTCTCCATCTTTCTTCCCCTCCCTTTCCTCATTCATCCCCACACTGACTCACATTAAAATTTCTGTGGTCAAACTTAGAAGCCAAAGCTACCTAGTGAGTGAATTGGACTGGGTAAACAACTTATACCAAGAACAGAACAGTTTTTACAAAGGTAGATTGAATCTGCATAGGTTTTGCTGCAATATCTCTCATGTAAAAGTAATTTTTTCCTCTTCTTTCCCCTCACTCAAACTTCTCCAAACCAAAGTCCACAGTGGAGACCAACTCAGAGCTTAGTTTCCATTAAGAAACAAGAGTGTAACTTAAGGCGATTCCTATTAAGTGAAATTCAGTTTCGTATACTTGGGATACAGCAAAAACATTCACAAGGTTAAAAGAGTTTCACATCACATATCTTATGAGTGGAAATCCATGATGCCATGGACACTCCAACTAGGACATGTCGTTATTGTACACAAAGCCCTAAAGATGTTAAAACACAGAGATTTCACTTCTTTCAAAAGTAGCTGAAGATCTCAATACAAATGATTTAGTTTCAATACTCCACTTCTGAGTGAAGCTGAACCATCACATGGGTTTCACGTTTAAGCCCTCCACATTTAGAAAGACTTGGTTACAACAGATTAATTCCTGATTTCATTCCCCAGAAACCAGCATGAGACAAAGAGGACATACCACACCAAGGTGACAGTGAAGGATAATGCTGACTACACCAAAGTCTAAAACTAATTCCTCAAGTAAGAAGTACTAAGAGGACGTTTCTCAGAAGTCTGTTCACAGCCTCTTCTGCAGGTGAAGATGGCACAGCAGAGACGTTGCAACGTTTCCATTTATGGGATTTGAATGCAATCACAGAACAATGTAGGCTAGAAGGCATCTCTGGAAGTCATATAGCACAATCTCCTACTCCAAGCAGGAGTCGTTTCAAAGCTGAATCCAGTTGCTCAGGGCCTTACAGATTTGAAAATCTCTAATTATGTAGATTCCAGCATTACACACCACTCGTCGCAAAAGTTGTTTCCTTTTATCTAATGGAAATTTCCCTTGCTGCAAGTGGAAGATAGATGTATGAACAACAAGATTTTTAACGTGAAAAAAATCAGGCCATAATAAAAAGAAAAATTAAAATCCAAAAGTAGTGACTTACAGCCATATATCAGTACTATTTAAAAATCCCCTTTTTAAAGCTGTTTAATAATGAATAAGGAATCAAGTCAGATACTTCACATTAAAGGTGTAGATGGAGCAGAAATTCATCTCCTGGTAGATTTTTCAGGGCAGATGTTAATATGTTAAAATAACAAGTTTAATATTAAATTCATCCCCACCCCAGAAAAACATTCAATACTCTCCAGAATAAGAACACATGAAGAACTGCACAGGATCAGTGCAGTGCAAGATCCAGTCCGATACACTTCAAGAGCAAATGCCTAGGAAACAGCAAAAGAATAGCACCTAGTGATATTTCCTCTTTGCTCATACATCCACGCATACTTCAGACGAGCGTCAGTCTCAGGACCTGTAGAAGTTTCTTCCCCAGCACACTGAAACCCTGTTGTTCTTTCCAAACACAGAGGTTATTTATTCTCAGGCTTTGTGCTGCAGAAAAACTGGTAAGGCAGCCTTACCCATGAAATCTAGTTTGGTGCCTCTCCTTCCCTGACAGTCACAAAAATTATGAAATTTACCTATTATACACACTCTTTCATCCCCACATGACAAAATGAAACAAAACCTATTCAATATAAAGTAACACATTCTGGAAGCTAAATCAAAGACTCTTTCCAACAAACCATTTCAACAGCTCTGAGCAGTCACAACTTTCCAGAAGTCAGCGTGTGCTGACCAGAGAAGGACCTTCCCAATGCAAGGCCCTTAGCAAATGGCAAGTGTTAGAACACCAGCCTTGACCCTACAAAAGCCTGTTGCCATTATCTTCTCTAAAGACAGCCAGCATGCCAACACTCACCTGGAGAGAAATGATCAAATATTTTTACCTGGTTTTAGTATTTCCTTCCTGTAACATTACATGCACATTTCTCCTATATTAACCTTTAAGCAGAATTTAGTTTAAAGACACCGCTGATACAGTCATCTCAGAAATAAAATGAGAGCCCTATTTAGTTCTGGATTGGTCTTATTCACTCCAATATTACCTTTTTTCCCCTCCCTCTCCAAGCTTCACTGCCTTATCCTTTTAGAAAATGGCAGATATATTTACCTACCCCATGTCCAGTATTGCAATGTTACAGCCATGAATTCTAAAGAAACCCTCAAAAGAGACTTAAAATGTTCTGAAGAAGGGTAGTCATACCATAAGATGTAATTAAGACAGTATTAGTCAGGTCAATCGTGGTACTAACAGGTGCCAAACCCAATTGTAAAGAATATCATATTAGTTTAAGCCACCATCATGGAACCAAAGCATAGATTCGCTTTTGGGCCTCCTTCACAGCAATTTAAGCTAATGAGTTTTAGCTGCCTGGTGAAGAGGTCTAAGAGCACCCACAGAGCATAACACAATTAGGTATCTGTTAAGCCTCAGTAATCCAATTACTCTGGATCATACATAATACTTTAAAAGTAAAATGACGACAACCTACCTTACCACAGAATATTCCCTCACCACCTCAAGAGCCTGCCTGGGCCTCGGACCCAGCTGGACCCCGCTCAGCAGCGAGGTGTCCCCAGGCAGACACCAGCCTCTCCTGGGGAGCGAGGTCCCCGAGGCCACGTGCTCAGGCTGCAGCTCAGCACAGGTAACAGCCATTCCAACACAGGGGCTGTCCAGGCAACACCAACAGACCCCACCACTCCTCTTGCTGGTCTTTCAACCTTCGCATATCTCAAAGATTTGCGGATTGCAGTAGTATCTTTTATTTAACTAGCTGAAAATAAAAGCAGAAGCCCTTCTCCAGGTCAGGAGCAGATGCTAAACTGAAACACAACTCAAAGCACGATTCACCTGAGCAGTCTGAGAGATTAAGTGGTATCTCTCTTCACAATCAAGTAAAGAAATGTTTAGCAAGGCGCTCTGAATCAGCCTAAAATGGTAAGAAATTTTGTCAATGAATATGTGAACACAACAAATGACAGGTAATAAACCACAAATAAATAGCTCTTGTACATGGGAACCATGTCCAGTTTCCACGAATCCAGAACCTTCTCCTTCAGCCTGTCCTTTTCTAAATCCCATGGAGCAATCCCAAAACAACACTACTGCCACTGGTTGGTATTTTATTGTTGTATTATTTCTGTAGTAGCTGAAGCTGGAACTACCTACCACAACTGTAAGAACATGTCCCAACCCACCATCAGGCAAGGAGGATACATTAGCTCTTGCTGTCACAGAAGTTTTAATACTTCAATAACAGGCCCAAAATACCAGCCACAGGGCTAGGGTGTATGTTGTGATCTGTACGACCTGTATTTGACTTCACGAGGAATTTCCACCAAAAAACTTTGTTGAGGAGTTGCACTGATTTTGCCCAATGAAAAATGATCAGATGGGCTGTTTCAGCCTGCCAGGCTTCATATCCCTCCTCCAACATTCGAAAGGATTTCTCATAAGATTTCTCTTATGAGCTCTAGAGCTAAGCTTTCAAAGCCCTGTGAACAGCATTTTGATGAAGTGTTAACTGCAGAATAAATCAGTCTATATCCAGGGAATTATTCCAACAGATTAAAACCTCAGTGCCAAAGAGAAAGGAGAAGGTCCTGTTCCCACTTTATAAATATCTCACTTTGTTTTGAGCCTGCCACCCACTACTTTCATTTGGTGGTCTTAGTCCTTTTGTCGGAAGAGACAGTGAATAATGGGTTCATATACGCTCCATGCTGCTAAGACTTTATATGCTTCCATCATATCCTCTTCAAAGATATCCTTTTGAGACTGAAGAGTTTTGATCTATGTATCATTCTTTACAAGGAACTAATTTCATACCTTTGATCATTCTTGTCAATCTTTTTGGGATCTCTCCCAGTTTCACTGTGTCTTTAAGAACGATGAGACCAGTACTCACATAGCATTCACAACACGGGTGTGCTATGGGTTTACACAGCAGTATGTTTCCTAGTTTGTTCACTATTATTTTTCCACAAGCATCTAACCTTCAATTTGCTTTTCCAAACAGTGAGTTAATATTTTAGTAGAACTGCCTATTATAGCTCCTAAGTTTCATCTATGAATGGAAAGCCAATTCAGAGCTCATCGCTGTATACATACAGTGGAGGCTGTACTCCAGGTGCGTTACTTCACTACACTGAATTTAAAATTTTCCATGTTTCCTCAAATTTAACTCTACTTACTATCATAATTTTATTTTTTATCAACAAACATTTTCATCTCTCTTCCATTTATTTTTCTAACTTTGACATCTCTGTGCTTTTGGCCTCCACATCATTCTTGGGCAATAGCTAACACTGAGAGAACACTGTAGAAAATAAATCTTCCTTCTGTCTGATTTAGAGGTAAATTTTTATTGGATAGTCAAACAGTCCTCATGCTCTCAGAAATGCTGGTTATTCTTCACTCACCTTCTGTGTCAGTCATGCTTTCATAAAGTTTTCTTACTTTCTTTTGTCCTCCAAGTGGTTCCTTTCCAAAGTGCAAAGTCCTAAACTGTTTACTGTCTCCTCCTCTTTCTTCTCATTCCATGCCTTTGCTCTCTCTTGTCACCTTTCTCTCCCTTTGCTAGTTCTCTTATACTCGAAGAATTCACCAGAATAGTTACACTGATCATGAGCTCCAGTGTAGATTATGTCTAAGATTTTACTGCTCTATAGGACCATTTGTCACGCTTCCTCAGGGAGATATATCCGAGTTTCTCTTCAGAAATATGCCTTAATACTGCCACATACCTTCATCAATGTGCAGGCAACCTTCTACATAACGCCCTGCTTCCCCCACGACTCCCAGAATTGGGAATTTTGTTAAAAAAATTTTTTTATTACATCATTTTAAATTTAAGCTGTTCATATGCTTCCCCCTTGACCTCAAGTTGAATTCAATTAATTTTTTTTTTTTTTACATTAGGCCTTTTATGTACATTTTCTGCATTTGTGTATGAGCTACACTAGGTCAGTGCCTGGTATTTGCAAACAAACAGAAAAGTGTCCATCCACTACAGCAGTGGAGAAGTCCTACATCCCTCCACTTGTTCAAGACCTTCAATCAGAAGGACACAGTGGGAATCATTACAGGCTCAGGCATTCATTTATTTTCAAAACAACATGTTGATCTGCTTTAGTTTCAGTAGTTCATCCTAATTTATTTTTAGGCTGTACACTTGATTTTCCTGGACCCTTCAGGTAATGCTTCTTACGTCGATCTTATTCAACACAGTAAAGTCAGAAGAGGCTGGTTTCACTCACCTGTCTGACCCTCCTGCCTAGCACAATATAATGAATTTCTCCATATAATTCCTTCACTGAGCCACACATGCTGGGATTGAGTGGTGCCGTTTCTCTTTGGATCTTCTGAGTCAGCATTGAGTAACTTTCCGTTTAATGAAGGGACCAATATTTTCCATTGCAGCCTGATACACTGGCATCTGATACACTCCTCCTCTTAAATATTCACCTCAGGTAGAGTTTAAATGTTTTGATTTTCCTTCAAATGAAGATGTAATCAGGGAAGAAACAGGGAAAGCAGTAAGAGCTCCGAGGCCACGTCCCCTGCAGTGACTCTGCAGCCAGTCTGGAGTAAAACAGAGACCCTTCCCTCACCACCACTGCCCTGCAGACAGATTGAAAGCTGTTTTCTACCTTTTATTATGGAATCACCAGTAATAAAACTCATTGCTCTTCATCTAGCCACTGCATGAGAAAGACAGCACAGCATTGCTCAACCAAGCTCCTTACTAAGCCAGTGATGATGGCGATCACCAAATTGTGTTACTGCAGCTGCTCAGAGGAAGAGGCAGTGGCTGTCATTTTTGAGATGTGACTGCTCATCCCTTAAAAATGATGAGTATACAGGTATGCAAGTATACAAAGGATGGAATTTTCTAAGAGCTGCACAGATATCACTGCAGTCCTTCCTTGTCTGTTTGGCCAGAGAAGAGAAAAGGATCCCCCTCCCGCTGCAACTGCACCTCTGAGTTTGGAGGCACCAGAGCTCCCGATCAGTCCCTGGGAGCGCAGCATGTCCGCTCCCCGCACCCTGGCTTTCCCTGCACCTTTTATTCACAAGGGTCCTTGAACCGTGTTGCAGGAAAAGTGAGTAACAAATCCCTTGATTTATGGAAAGGCGAGTGCCAGTCTTGAAAGCTAAGGCCCTGGACTATGAAAAGCAATTTGGAGTCACTGCTGCTGGGAAGACCTGGGGTTCTCTTAAAAATGCAAAAGAAAACTTTAGTCTAGTGATATATGATAGGATAAAACAACTTCAGACTTCACTAAGGGAAATGCTTCAGGATCAGGATTTAAACTCTGTGAGTTGTCCTTATTGGAAGCTTTGGGAATACTAAGATTGTATACGCTTAAATCATTTTTAGGCCAACAAGGTGACTGATGATGGCTTCTACATAAGCAGTTCATTTTAACGTGGAGACATGATAAAAATAGCAGCAGAAGTGCCATGTTCGCAATCAATCCACAGCCCAGAATGACGCTTGAAGGCTAGAGATCTGAGAAAATATTAATACATGACATCAAAGAAATCAAACTACAGAAGAGCAAGATACTTGCATTACAACACTTCTCAGTTCAGGCAATTAAATGCTTAGGTCACGAATCAAGCTTTCTGGTGCATATGTTTCAAGCCATTTCAATCTTTTTCCCCAACAACTACGACCTACCAATCAGAGAAAGTACACAGATTTATATTCTGGAGACCTCCATAAAAGGCTGAATAATATTTCTACCTAAACAGTTCTTATTTTATAAGGATGAAGTACTGACAGTATTTCTCCTGCCTTCATGTAAAGTCTAAAGTTCATATTCCTGTTCTACTATGAATTTCTTCAAAGGTTAATATACCACTCAAGGAACTATATTCTATTTCTTAGTTTTTCCTTTTTTTTTTAATAGAACATAAGCTTCTCTGGCTAACTGTTTTATTGCTTTCATTGTTAAGAAACTGCTGTCTTTAATAAAGAAGAATGAAGCAATTAAAGTCAAGGGGGAAAAAATAACCACTTATCTTGTGAAAGGCCAAAGGAAAAACCTCCACTATCCTTCTACTACTGACAAAAAAAAAAAAATCTAACGCTCGGTGAATGTGTCCTTCATCTGCCTGAGAAATTCCGTGCAACACAATTTTAAAAGCTGGTGTTTGAAGGTTGTCTTGTGCTTGTTTTGCAACCTCAATAAAACATTTTTTAAACAAGAAAAAAAAAAAAAAAAAGATGAAGTTTTTTTTCCAGACCAAAACAGCTTCTCAGGATAGATGAGAAGAGCAGCTCAGCCTCCATGCCGCAGCGTCACTGCGCACACCATTTCTGCTGGAAGTGCGGCAGAGCAGCACTGCCTGGCAGCAGAGCTGAGGATGCTCTTTGCAGCTCGGCCGCAAGCAACGTGAGTGCAGAGCCCACTGTCCCTTCCAAACGCATCTTCCACCCTGCCTCACAGCTTACAGATACCCATCCATTCTTCATTACCAAGGTTTAAGCGTCCTCCAGGACTCCTGCTCCCTTTGGGATATCATAGTTAATAGAAAAAAAAAAAAAGGCAGGGTGACAGACTTCTAAGAAGTCTCTAAGGGTCACTGCACTGCCAAGAAAAACTGTGATCAGTGAGGAAGTATCATTTTCTATCACCTAAAAACACTGCCAAAAAAGGAACTAATTCATGTGGAACAGGCACAGGACCTCCTCCTGAGTAACCAACTGGTGAGCTCTGCAAATTGTTTTAAAGACATTTTGATACTGGTGAGAGTGGCAGCATACATATAATTATAGTGGCCTAGAATTACCCTTGAAAACACTTCATTTAGGCAATTACTACCAGGCATAAGAATAAAAGCCATTTCTCACAGCGTAAGCTGAATCACTATCAGAAGGGCTTGATGGTCTCATTATACTGGTGAAGCTTCTCTAGTACACATGTGACCAGTCAGGCCCTGGCACTGAAGCTGTTGCTTCCCAGATTTCAAAGGACCCCTGAAATACCTGGATACAGGAGTTGTTATGAAGCCAATAATCCTCTATAACAGCAACTGTCAGGCTACCCAAAATTTGGGAATCATTGCCAACATTCCTATGCATTTGCAAAGAATTCATGAAGACCACATGGGAGTACACATCACACAAAATGTATTCATTCATTCTCAACACGCATGAACAGGAAGCAAAAAAAAAAAAAACAAAAAACCACAAAAAGCAAATAGTATTTTGGTAAGAAGGGTACAAGGAGTCACTGATCACTGTCTTGGTATGACTGTCTCAGGCAGGAATGGGGCCAGAAAGGCTGTGTGCCTGACTAGCACGCAGTCAGGTCATCTTTATTAAAAAAAAAAAAATTAAAAAAAATCTTCCA
>NW_009611569.1:0-18792 GCF_000690535.1 Cariama cristata
TATATTAAATATGAATATATAAGAAATAAAAAGTTTAATGGATATTATAGATAGATAGGTAGATGGATAGAATAGATGGAGGTATAGTTAGATGGATAGATGGGTAGATAGATGGATGGATGAATAGATAAATAAGAACAAAAGAATGACAAAATGAAAAGGAAAAAATTAATTAAAGTATAAAAAAACCAAACCAACAAGATTATCCATAATAAGTAACCGTGATATCCTGGGGGATGGCACAGCCCTTCCCTTCCCAGCCTGTGTCTTTGCCAGTGCGGGAGCCGACCGCTCCAAGGAGCCGGTAAAACCAGAAATTGAGCTTGGGATTATCTGAGGGCCCCGGTTTTGTTCGGAGTGTTTCTCCCAGGGCTTCAAATGCCATGGTAGCACTGAGCCAGATGTTTCCAGCCTCCAGATGTTTCCAGCTCATCCTTTCTCCTCCAGCCCTTCCCGCTGCTCCGAGAAGATGGGGGCAGGTTTTTGGAGGCCACGGAGGTGCCTTGTCATGTGCACACCCCGGGCTGGCGGTATTCCAGCATCTGTTGTCGGGGCTCCGCGCACCGGGATGCGGTGAAACACGAGGGGTGAGGGGTCCTGGTCCCACCTTGGTTGCTCAAAGCATCCCATCTGCCCCAGCAATGATGCTGGCACGCACCTTGCCCTGCCCTGGAAGAGCTCTCCCAGCACAACCGCTGTTTTCCTTGGATGTCCCCCTAATTAATTATTCGATCTTTATTTCCTCCTCTTCATTCTTTCGCTCGGAAAGCTCTGCACATCCATCAGAAGGAAAGTGTCAGGCTGGTGACGGAGCCTCTGGGCTTTCCCCACGTGGGGGTGCCATGCGGATGCGAATCCGACCGGTGCGCATCTCCCACAGCCGTGGCGAGGCGAAAGGTACCACCTGCTCGTTTGGTTTTGCAGTAAAAAAAAAAAAGAAAATATATGGATTGGGGGAAAAATAAGATTCACAAAGCATGCAAAACGCGAGAAATTATACGGATGGGGGCAAATAAGATTTTAAGATTCTTAAAGCACGGTCTGCGAATCTTATTTGTCCCCATCCCTATAAATTCTCGGTTTTTGCATGCTTTGGCATTCCCCAGGGGAAGAAAAAAAAAAGAAAAAAATCCTTCTTTGGAGCTTGTTGTAACCTGGTGCGAATTGAAGAAACCTTGAAGTGGCCCTTCAGGAGCCCAGGGGATGAATCAGCCTCCTCCAGGTTAAACCGGGGCGGAACGACGCATCCTGCAGCCGAGATGGCCGCGGGGGGATAGAGGCCTGGCCAAGCTGGAAGAGAGCCCGTACGGCCCTGCCACGTCCTGCTTGGGCCTGTTCCACCACATTTCGGCGAAGGCTCCTACACCCAAACAGCTTTGTTCCCCATGCTCTGCTGTCCTGGCCTCTCCCCATTCCTCACGCACAATGTTTACCGTACCTGGAGGGGTAGGACTGGGATTAATTTCCATGAGAACACGTCGAAAGAGTAAATATCTCTGAGCAGGGACGCTTGGTAGGTTTATGGGGTTTGTTTTCCTCCAAGAATTGGCAGCTTTCCTGCTCTTTTTCTGGTGGCTCATGACCAGATGTAAACATCGGGGGCCGTGGAGGCAGGAGGCATCTGCCCATCTCACACAATCCCAGAATCGATGAGGTTGGAAGGGACCTCTGGTATCATCGAGTCCAACCTTTGCCCTCACACCCCCGTGTCAACCAGACCATGGCACTGAGTGCCACCTCCAGGCTTTTCTGAAACCCCTCCAGGGATAAGCATCCTTCAGGATCTGGAGCAGGACTCAGTCTCTGCCCTTTGTCCCATCCCGGCGTGGGACCATAACTGTTTCCAAGTCTATGCAGGAGGTATTTCTTGGTGCTTTCAAACGGAGGTGACCTCTCTGCTGGTGTAAATCAGGTAAGTCCTTGCGCAACCTCCTCCTTACACCAGTGTTGTCCCCCATCCTGCAAGCGGGGAGCAGATGGAGGGAGGCAAAGAGAGGAGATGAGGGTTATGTCCAGTGATGAGTTTTAGCCCTTGGGTAGAAGGGAATCGATGGGGCTGCTGTGGTCTGGTGTGGGAGTGGGACCCACAAAGCACAGCCCCACAGCATCACATCAAACACTCTTCGGTTGCTTTTCTGATGTGGGGCTGAGCTACACCAGCAGCATCTCAGGAGCAGAAGGCAGGAGGTCACCGATGCTGCTGGAGTCGAGGAAACATGAGAAGAGTCTCCAAGAGCCATCCGACCACGCTCCTGAGCTTTGGGAGTATTTTGACAGCAGCCACAGCTTCATGGGCTCACGTGGTGGATCACATTACCCCTGGGACGTGGGCACCCAGAGATGGGTGCAGGGCCTTCCACCAAGAGCCAGCCCTGCACGTTCACCATCTTGGGGGTCTAACTCCAGGAACCCAGGTCTGTGTTCAGCCAGGAGTTGTCACCATCACTTCTGTGGAGCTGGGATGGGATCTGAGGTGTTACAGCCACCAGGCTTCCTCCTGAGGGTCATCTACAAGGTCCAGGGACTGGGACATCAGCAAGCCTCCACCAGCCTCTTTCCTCCAAACTCTTGCACATGACACTGACATGGACATCCCAGTGAGCAGCAAGACCACCTGAAGACCTGTTCAGGGTCTTCAAGGTTGGAACACACCTGCTGAGCTCTTCCTGAGAGGCAGTTATTGAATTTGTCTTCAGGAAGCTGGCCTTCACCTTCCTGAAGGTGACTTTGAAGGCTTTGACATTACCATCAGGAAATTATGGCAGTAAGGAAGGGTGGGACAGTAAGAAAAAAGGGATGAAAGAAAAGACAAAAACTCTGAGAGGACAAGAGACAAGAGGAGACAGCAGAGGAGGCTTGGACCAGGGAAGAAGAGAAAGAACGTTGAGAGGTTGTAAAGACAAGGGAGGAACATGGGGGTTGTGAAGTGTTGAGGTGTGTGACAGCAAATATGAAGATGACGATGCTACTTGGTCCCTTATAAAGCACCAGAAGGACCCTGGGGTGTTGTGGATGCTTTCTGCATTGCAAGGGCCTTCCATGCTTGCTTGGTATGTGTGGGAGGACAAGGTTGAGGGGACACTCCCTGGGTCAGACCTACGAATCCCCAAAAGGTGTTGCTGTGTGTTCAGGGCTCTCCCAGAACAGGTGTCCCAGTTTGGTTTCATCTGGGAAGAACCAAGGTTGTGTGATCCAGGGCTGCGCTTCCAGAGCAAACCAACGTGCTGTGGGTGGGACAATCATGGCAGTCACCGCAAAACTGCTTGTTGCTCCGAATTAAAACATCGCCTTTGAGTCCTGTGGTGGTCAGCAGTGCAGATCTCCTCCGTGCTGTCCCATCGCATGGTCCAAGGAGGAAATACACCTTTGACGGTGGCGGAGGCACCACACCGTCTCCATTCTGTAGAGGTTATCACGTCTGTGCCTGAACATCCTCCAAGATGTGACCCCCTTTTTAACAGGGGGTGATTTGGGGAGAAGGATGGTTGCATACACGATGGTCATGGAGAGAAGAAGTCTGATGGACACATGGGAGGTCCCCTTCCCCATGGTGGAGCCCAGAGCCAAGTCCATGTGTCTGACTGTCCCCAGGTGGTGTGTTCACAAGTCAAGGAGCTGTGGGTTGCTCCCAGTTGCCTGGATTTGGGGTGAGAAAAGACGGGAAAGGAGGAGGGTGGTTGCAATGTAATAAGGCAGACTTGCAGGCGTGCTCAGCAATGGTGAAACTGGACCCCTGAAGCTGCTCCGAGGGTGGCCATGAGATCCTGCTCTGAGATAAGATTGAGCCAAGGACCCCAGCAGGCTCCAAAAATGGAGGTGGTGCTGCTCATGGATAGCAGATCTCCAGCTGGCTTTTATATCTTCAGCGACCGGTGCCTGTGTTGAGGTGCAAGGTCAGAGCTGTAAGAGCATCTTCTCAGCTTTACGAGAACTTCTCCACGTTTGGAGGTTTGCCACCCCTTCCTTGGAAGGACAAGCTGTCGTCAGACTGACAAACTCCTGCTCTAAATTGTCTCTGACCTGATGGACACAGATCAGATCCCAAAAGCAGTCTTTGCCCTGCTTTCCTGGGCACACTCTCCGTGTCTCCAACTCAGAGACCTCCTGCTGCCAGCCCTGGCTTGTGCAGGACCAGGTCAGGAGGGGGCTGTCCCCTCCGTCGTCCCCTCTGCGTGAGCTGAGCATCGTGTGCATAAATTCCCCTGCCCATTCGTGCGTCACCGCTGCTCTCCTCCATTTCTTGTTAACGTGTAACTTGAAACTCACTGGGGCACATTTCTGTGATTGCAACGTTATCTCTTCCCGGCTGGGCGCATCCCTGCCTGCTCGGACCACAGGTATTTTTATCTGCGGGTAGATGGCATCACGTGAAGGGCCGTGGATGGGGAGGGCTGAGCACGCTGGAAGGATTTCCTGGATCCCTCCAGGGCAACCAAGGAAAAGTCCTTCTTGGACAGAGGGTGAATAACCACCTGGAGAGAGATTTTAGAAAAATATATCTGAGCGTAGTTTTGGGGAGCAGGAGCTCAACAGAGCTCAAGACTGTTGTGTGGCTGGGAGAAGAGATGGGAAACCCTTCTCCTCCTTGTTTGCCAGCTGCAGAGGGAAAGGGACTGTTGGATTGCTCTCTGTGCCCATGGGGGATGTTTGGGAAGTACGTGGCACCTGCGGCACTGGATGGTTTTTAGAGCGGACACGTGTCGATCCGGAATGGTGTGGGTAGAGGTGGTTGACCCACGGAGCAGGAGGACGGAGGAGATGCTGGTACCCCCCTGCACTCTCCCATTATCGGAGCACCCCTCCGCACCAAGGACTCGGCTACGTGGGGACCGTATCAGCTGGATGGAGATGGCCCGTTTCCAGCATTCCTCACTTGGTCCTGTCCCATCGCAGGCCTGGTTATCGGCACCAGCCTTCCCTGCCACCCTGGCACTGATGTTTCTCCTGGTGCTTTTGCATGCAGAATCTCTGTTTCACCTCTCTGCCTCTCTTCCTACAGCCAGGGACAACTGAAGGGAGGAAGATGCAGTGTCCTGCTAGGAGATAAGCCCCTTCCAACCCCGAACATTCCCACCTTTGAAGCCGAGGAGCACAGCTGTTGTTCAGCCGAGGGGAATTGCAAGGCATGCAATGCCTTAGGGTCTGGGTGCAGCCTCAGATCCTTCAAGGACCTTTTCCCACCACCTTCTCCAAACAAAAGATGACTCTGGCAACTCTCCACCTGACATTGTGGCCACGAGCCCAATCCTACCTTCTCCTATGCTTCATGCTTTACATCTTGACCACTGAAGCGATGGTTGGACTGGGAGAATTTCTTCCTTATGAATTTTTCTACTGCTTCTGACCACAGCACTTCTGTAGTGCAACTCAGCAACATCCACATCCCTTCCTCTCTCATTTTTTGGAAACACCACTAGCTGATTCCTTTTCCTCTATTTCAATCTTTCCCGTGAAGTGGGTGTGACCCTGACACCAAACATGACATCCAGTGGCACACAAATGAAGCCATGCTGAGGTTTTGCGTGCTTGGGCAAGGTTGTAGGAGCCAAGAGCATCCTTACAGGGAGCGATCCCATCACTGTTGGTTCCTCCAAGGAAGAGCCTGTCCCTGGATGCTGGTAAAGGAAAGAAAACAGAGATGAAGCTCCTAAGAAAACCCCATGGGGAACTGTGACCTTTGTGGTCATTGACTGGACCCTGCTCATGAGGGAGCACCTGGATGGAGACAGGAGGAGAGGACATTAGGAGATGGATGGGTGGCCTTGGAGGTGCCCATCCATGAATGGGTGCAGATCTTGGAGTTACCCATCCTCCGCCAAGGCTAGGAAGGAAGTGAAACCAGGTACGGAGCTGAAAGTGTGGCATTGGCTGATTTCAGCATTTTCTTCCCCATTTTGCACATGGGCCTGGCACACTCCGAGAGAGAGTGGGTGCGGGGGAGACGTGGGCTTAGAGTTGGGCATTGGGACGCAAGACGGGAACCGAAACTTCCCCTGCGAAGGAGAAACAGCGGGAGCAATGTGCTGATGTGTCGCTAG
Source organism: Cariama cristata (assembly GCF_000690535.1). Classification (NCBI taxonomy): domain Eukaryota; kingdom Metazoa; phylum Chordata; class Aves; order Cariamiformes; family Cariamidae; genus Cariama; species Cariama cristata. The sequence continues at coordinate 6,039 of NW_009611569.1, forward strand.
CTGCTTTGATTTAATTCCTATTAAACTTCTCTAGGAGGAACCGCATCTCTTTTCCAGAGGTGATGCTCCGTGATCAAGCATCGCGCTTGCTAAAGCAAGGTGACCACAAAGCACCGGCCTGAGAGCAGAAGTGGTTTCTCTCTGCTGTAAATGCACAAAGGCGCAGAGATCAGCCCCGCTCCTGCCTGCTTTTCTCTTCTGCCACTTGTTTTTGCCAGTGAAATGATCTTTTTTGGAGGATGAGGCTTTGAGACATGCAGGGAGATGAAAGCCCCAATATGTGAAAGAAAATAAACCAAATGACCCCGGAGATTTTTGTTCTCCTGGAGCAGAGGATGCACTGAGAAAAGAGATTGTGACAGCAATTATCAGATCTAATCGAAGAGTTTTAACAATAAGTAATCCCCTAATTTAACTTCCAAATGTAAAAATACAGATATATTGAGTGTTTTGAGTTTTCTACGAGCACGCTCATCTTGCTGCTTTTAGCCTGAGCATCAGAACGCAGCAATAAAACCCATACAAATCCTAATTTCGGTGCTGATTTCTCGCCGGTACAAAAGGCAGAACAGCCTCACCTTCCTCTCCCAAAGCTGAGTTCATTCAGCCTTAGTAAATTATCGACTACTTCCCGGCAGCCCTAAATAAACCTAGGCTCAGGTATGTTGGCTGAAAGGCTGCTGGGTTTATACATCACCGGTGTAAAACCAGCCCTTCCCCACGAGAACTGCCATTTTTCCGGAGCAAATTGCTTCTGCTGCTTCGAGCACGTTGCTCGTGCTCTGTGAAAGGTTTTTCTTCTCCAGCAACTGTTGGTAGGTTACAGCAGCAAACAGTAAAATCCACTTACCAAGCCCACTCTTACACAATAGCCTCTCCGGAGAGTGAGTTTTCATCTCTGAGTCATAGGGGAAATGAAACAAGAATTTATTTTGTTTTTTAACTCCATTAAATATTTAATCCATTTACTTTGCTCATTCACAAATGCAGATCACACATCCGGAAAGTCCCAGCATTTAGAGGCATAAACATGAGCTTAGCTAAGCCTTATCCTGGCCCTTCAGCATCTAGAGAGAAGATGCACGTTTGGAAATGCATGGCTTAACGAAGCTCAGAAGAATCACAGATTCACAGATTCACTATGGTTGGAAGAGACCTCAAAGACCATCAAGTCCAACCGTACACCCGATGCCACCATGCCCACTAAACCCACTAAACCATGTCTCGCAGCGCCACATCTGCACGTCTTTTGAACACCTCCAGGGACGATGACTCCACCACCTCCCCGGGGAGCCCGTTCCAATGCCTAACCACTCTCACAGTGAAGAAGTTCTTCCTAAAAAGAAGGGCTGGACCTGGCCGGCATTTCCATGAGTAAAATTACGCCACGAAGCCCAAGATCCCACAGGTGTGCTCATGGCACTCATGGCAGGAATTCATCGAAAACACGCACCATAAGGATTTCCATCCTCACTTGCTGCTGCTGCCTTCACAGGCAAGTTTTGCTGCTGGTGTTTGCTTTTCTACATGCCCAAACTCCCCAAAAATGTGGTGCAGGGCTGGCTGCATTGTGGAGGATGTCTGACTCATTTGCTGTGCCCCGCTCGGTTGCTGATTGTGGCAAGTCCCAACTCAGGCTGGGACACGATGGAAAGCCCTGCAACATGGGAATGCCCTGAGCAGCCCTGTGCCATTAACACCCCCAACTCCTGGCTCCGGGATAGCATCTGGGATATATGTTAGTGGTTATAGGACACGAGTAGCCTCCGTGGTTGCACAAGCCGAGATGAATTTTGCAGGCACAGAGCGTTCCCGTGTCCCGGGTGAGATGGATTCACCAGCCGAGGTCGGGAAGGAGATGCTGCCTGAGGGTGAAGGTTGCCCTTGCCAGGATGTGGGACCAATTTTCCCTCTCCTAAGCATCCCTTTTCCAGTTGCAAAAGGCATTGCCCGAGGCTGGGCGGTCCCTTGGACCAACCTGCTTCTGATCTCGCTGTGCCCTAAATGCAGCCCTTTGCCTTGCCCATGTTTTTGTCAGCCCTTCGTGACCTCCTCTTGTCCCACTCCTCCCCAAAGGTCCACTCATTTGTCACTGTCCTCTTGGGGACACCTGGCTACAGCCCATACACAGGGACCCCGAGTGAGGGTGTCATTGGGTGGCACAGGGACATCATCTAGATGCTGTCCTCCAAGAGCAGGACTAAATCTGGCCATGCAGATGCCGTCATGCGTTGAGATGGTGCCCGTAAGAGCTGGGTTTGAGCTGGAAGGGCCCTGTGTGTGTTTATAGGGATGGTCAAGGCTGGGGAAACCAGGAGAGGGCAACCTCAAAAGTCCTGTGGGTGTGAGGGGCATGGCCACCCCCTACCCAAATGATCCATCTACGTGGGATCTCCATGAAATGCTGGAAAAGCAGAGGACAGGGAGCATCACCTCACCCCAACCCAAACTCTAACCCCAACCCTGGGAAGGGGCTGAGGGTGAATCCATGCTCCCCAAACCCTTGCAGATGTCAGAGAAGAGCTCTTTCCAGCCAAGGAGCATCCATCAGCGTTTTCATGGGCACGGAACCAAAGCAGCAGGACAAGATGTCACCTCAACTGAAAGGGCAATTGGGTGGTGCCTGGGATGGGTTCAGGCAGAGAATGCCCAATGCGTAAGGGGACAGGAGGCAGGAGGTTTTTCCATGCTGGTGGGACTGGGCTCAGGGCCACCAGCCTCTGAAGAGGACCCTTTAGATAAGGAGTTGGCAGCAGTGAGGCAGCCCCAAGGACTGAGTTGACCCCACGAGACCTCAGCACACATGCATGAGGAGCATGAGGCTCCTCTTAAATCCAAGCGTAAACTCCTGGTGACTTTTCCTCCCTCTTGCCTGATGATGAAACACCATGAACTCTTTGGGAAGCAAATCAGACAGCCAGAAGGAGAAGAGATGTGAAGAGTTAACCCAATTTCTGGTTGCGGGCTGTCAGTCCCGCAGATGCAATGTCCCGCTTCTGATACACTCTCATGCACGCTCCAGGGAGGGCTGGAGGACCAGGGCACGCTCAAACACTCTTTTAACAACCCCCTTCACTCTTGTAACCACCTGCATGATGAGGTGGGGAGTGCTTGGCGAGTTTGGGAACAACAGCAGGTTGGGGAGCACGGTTGACTTGCTGGAGGCAAGGCTGCTGGAAGGACCTGAAGAGGTTCAACATGGACAAGTGCAGGGTCCTGCCTCTGGGATATGCTGGCCTTGTGCAACAGATCAGGCAGAGGTGGCCAACTGGAAGCAGCTGGTGACCACAAGTTGCCCCCAAATCAAAAATGTGCATTTGCAACAGCAAAGGTCAACCATGCCCTGGGTGGCATTTGCAAGAGTGCAGCCAGGACGAGCAGGGCAGTGATTCCTGCCCTCTCTTGGCACTGGTGAGACCATGTCTGGGTGGTGGGTCCAGTTTGGGGCTCTCCGGTACCAGGCAGAGGGTGACAGGTGGGCCCAGAAGGACCATCAAGCTGGAGCTCGGGACATGGAAGGAAAGGCTGAGAGGTGGTTGTGCAGTGGGAGAGGAAGAGGCCAAGGGGGGGTTTATTGCTGCCTGTAGCACCCTGCTGGGATGGTGCCGAGGAGGTGGAGCTGCCCAGTGACGGGATAAGAAGCAATGTCACAAGCTGCAAAAAGGGAAACTTCCTTTAGATACTAGAAAAAAATTCCCTAAGGGTAGTCAGACCTTGGAAGACAGCCCAGAAAGCAGGAAAATCTCCATCCTTGGACAAGCCTGTCCTTGACACAGCCTGATCTTGTTGAAGGTCAGGCTTGGAGCAGACTTGGAGCAGAGGTCAAGAAGGTCAGATTGGGAGCAGAGACCCCAGATAACCCCCCAGGCTCAGCTGTTCTGCGAGTCCCCCACACTGTGCAGAAGCTTGGGCTCTCACATGGACAAGCTCTCCTGGCAGCAAGCCCCCAACAGACCATACCAGAGCCTTGGTCCTGCTGCTGTCACCTCATTTCTTAGGTTCGTCCTCAAAAGTGGGGAGGAACCCGCAGAGCTGAAACCAAGACAGCAAAAAGTGATAATATGCACAATGATTCCCTGGCTGTTATAAACAATGGGAAAATAGCGTGGAAATGTAATTAGTTAACACAATTAAATCATTCTGCTTCTTTCCACTGGCACGGTTTTTGTTTAGGCTCTTGAGGATGTGTAGAGGTGTAATACTTGCTCCATACTCACATTTATCAGGTAGGGAAACTGAGGCATGCGCTTTCCCTGGTGGTGAGTAACCAGCGTGGCCAGTGAGCGCACACAGACATGAAGACAGGACCAAGGATATCGCTGGCTGCTGCAGCCCTGAGTCCCAGAGCAAAGACACCCTCCTCCTGAGCAACCCCTCCACCCGTGGTGCAGCTCTCCATCCATTACAGAGCTCATGGGCATCTTCGAGGAGGTCAAAGCTTGGTGCAGAGCTCGTGCCCCCAGTTGCTGCGGAGGTTGGTCCCACACTCCTGCCCCTTCACCCCTGTCACACTGTGCAGCTGGGTTTTAGGGTTTCTTTGGGAGCTGAATTTCAGAGCAGAGGACACCCATCAACCTGGAAGTAGGTCCCCCAGATGCCCTAAAACCATGTCGGTGTGAGATGACCATGTCCCACCTCCTCATGACCCATGGAAGATGACCACAGATCCCTCACCCCCGTCCTTGTGGGGACATGCAGAGGTTGCCCTGGGCTCCAGGGCTCTGCCGAGCTGGTTAGGATGAGCAGCGAGCCTTGTCTGGAGCTGCCCATCATCTTTTCCCACTGGTCCAAGCCATTGCCATCACCCCATAGCCGTGATGGGGCAGGGAGCATGGAGCCAGAGCGGTAAGGAGGATGACCACTGTGCCGGGGATTCCTCAGCCCATGCTGTTGGCCTCTAGAGATGTGGGAAGAAGCAGGGCATTGTATCCCAAAATAGCTACCTCCTTCCAAAGGAAAGGTCGTTGACGAGCCACTCTGTAGGGCTCTGTGAGAGCGGGAGGGTTTCCTCCTGCCACAGGAAGGTGAGTGACTCACTCCTGTGGAAACTGGAGGGACAGGGGAGAGGCAATCCCTCTCCCTGGTGGTTATCTATCTGGAGATAAATCGCCATCCACTTCCCTTGCAAATACCTGCTCCTGAAAACATCTATTCCTGGGTTTTTCTTATCAGATGGTCTCTTTATTCTGAAAATCATAGAGCCCCGAGGGTCCTTGCTGTGGCTCCAAGCACGTTCCAAGGCTTTGCCATGGCCATCCCATGAATGACACATTGAAAGGGAGAACCTGACCAGTCCCCATGCCTGGAAACACCAGGAAACACCTGCAAACACTTAGCTAAGGGAAGGATCTTCCTCATCGTGTTTTCTAACCGGGAAGAGGTAGGTCCCAGTGACAATGAGATGGTCTGTTGTTTCTACGTGAGTCTGTGGTTCAGTTTTAATGACAGCTACCAGCTTGAGGGTAATGGTGAGTTCATGGTCCAGACCATGTCCAGGGTGTCCTTCAACCTGCTAATGTGCTCCAGTCCCTGTCCACAACAGCATCATCGTTTCTCTCCCACTTCCCTCTCTCCTTGCCTACACATCCTCTGCTCCTTAGGCACAATTTTTCTTGTCATTGGGGATGGCCCAACCAATACCCACTTCATTAAGTGCTCCATCGCTTGTATTGAGCTTGGAAACCCGTTCCTTTCATTCCAGGACTTGTCTAGGCAAAACGCCAGCACAGCACCAACTGCTCGAGTCGGTCAAATAAACACTATTGCCTCCAAAGCTGGTTTTGCAAATCTGGACTTCCCAGGGCTGCTGGGCCAAGGGCTAGAAGCAGATTTACGAGGAAATAACCATTTGATCATGAGAAATTGGCTTCTGTTTAGCTAAGTCTTGCTGATAGCTGCATCCCAGCTCGCCAAGGACGTTGAACCCGGTGCCGGTGACAAGTCCACTCCTGGCCAGGGAATCTCCAGCACTGGGAGCGCACGCCCAGCACCATGATGCTCTTGCTCCGCATCGGTCCCATCAGCGATCCCAAGCCAAGGAGCCGGCCTGAAAGACTCTGGATTAATCCCTGGTACGTGACCTTTAAATGCTGGGAGTGGTGGGAGAGTTATTTTAACTGCGGTGGCAAAGATCCAAAGAAGAAACACCAGCCAGGCCCTAGATAACAATATTGGCCTCCTGACAAGGACACCAGTAGGAGCGAGCTTTTGGGCTGGTCTCCCTCCTGGGGGGTGGGTTGTCGTGGGGTGGACATGGGAAAGCAAGTGTCTCCTATCTCACCTGGTTGGAGGTCAAAAAAAAAAATACACATCCATGATGGAGCACCCAACCATCAGCCTGTGTTTCCTCGAGAGAAATCCACGTGGAGCCAATTTCTCACCTCCCCGGTTGCTCTGACCCCTCTCCAACCGTGACCAGGGAAGTAGGTATGGGTTCCAGAGCTCTGTGCTCCACAGGGTGGGCTTTGTGAGCCCAGTTTGGGTTTAATTGGTGTTTTAAATGAGAAAATATGGGAAAAAAAATCAATAAAATTAATCTTGATGATAGGAGGGGTTTTAAAACAGAGTAGCTGAATTACATCCATCTTCTGGAGGGAGTTTTTTAGTGAGAATGGAAGTAGACCTAATGTTGTGCTTCAGCCAGGGTTTGTATCCATGGGGAAGCGGCGAAGGGATGACTTGGGTGCAGGAGGATGCCACCAACCTTCTTCCAAAGGGCAGGAGGCAGGATGGGTCCTCGAGGAGGGTGGTTGGAGGACCGTGAAGGTGTAATGCTGCACTCCCCATCCTCACCCGCTCGTCAAATAGGGGTGCATTGGGTTTGGGGTCTAAAGAGGGACTCGCTGTGCTTCTCTCACCCATTTGAAACGTTAATTTAGATGGACATCTCCAAGGGGCCGTGCACAGGCTGGACTCATCCAGGCATCGCTTGTATGTGTGCTCTCCCAGCCCTGCCTGGGCAGCCTGGGGCTGAGCAAATCGCTTGTTTTCTGGGCTGAGCTGGATAAAGAGCATCCCCCACCGCATGGCATCCTCAGGGAGCAGGGGCTTTCCGGGGTCCACGCGTCCGTCTGCCCTCCCAGTGCCAGACCCTGGGTCCTCTCAGTGAGAATCTCCCTGAGGACGCAAAGGTTATTTTGGAGCAGCAGGGGAAGGAAGTGAATTCAAAAGCCCCGTATTGAGAACAAGTATTTTTTTGGAAACAAAGGGATTCCAGGGTGGGACCCTGCGCTGAGCCCCGTGGGCTGACTGCTGGGAGCCAAGAGCAAGAATAATGACCCAGAAAACTACTGTACAATGGCCTTTCCCCCACCACCGATGGGAACTGGCTCCTGAGCTGCTCTGTGGCTCTTGTCTGCTGGGTCCTTCATGAGGAATGGATAAAAAATGGGAGACACAGGATGGTCTGGGGGTCCTGACACCCCATCCCGTAAACCAGCCTCTGGCTGGAGGAGCCAGAACAAAACCCTCCATGGTACCAGGCTGTGCTTCCACCTTCAGGCTGAGCTGCTGTTGGGCGAGTCAAACAGTGACCCCACAAAATTTGGGGGGCAACGGGACCCCACAATCCAGCTGCCCATGCCCACTGTGTCCCACCACGCTGCTAGGAGGGATCCACGCATGGCTGGACCCACGCCTGCCCAGCTTTTCGCCAGCTCTGCAAATAGAGAAATGAGCCTTTGTCAGGGCAGCCTCTCCCCGAGCGCTATTTTAGGCTTGGAGCATTATGTGGATGGGTGACTGCTGCTGGTTTTAGGAAGGTTTGGTTTCAGGACATGTGCTTACCTGCTCTCTTGGGCACCAGGGTCAGTGCACAACCCCTTCCAGCAGCCCCAGCCACGCTCAGGGCAACATCTCTCCTCCCGACCATCTCTTCCAGCGCCTCCGGTTGTTGTAACTCACTGCAAGCCCCCAAAGCCCAACTCTTCAATAAGACCTTGTTGTTTGTTGGGTTTTTTTTTTTTTAAATCTCAGTCTTATTGACTATTTTCTGGGCAGTCCCAGAGGAAGATGCAAAAGAGGAAGTGGCAAAAAGTGTCGCGAAATTTGGCAGAAAACTCAGCGTCTCCGCTTCTAAAAGCCATCGGTGAGGGCAGAAGCAGCAGAGCTGAGGATGATGCCCGCCGGGGAGGAAGGCTGACCTTGCCAGCCCATGGGGTTTCGCAGCATCGTTGTGACCCCCATCCCTCCCTCCTTTCCTCCGCCGGCTGCGGTGCAGAACCATGTCCACCGCACGCCTGCTGGGAACCAGCCCGCGCTGCCCGCAGCACACGTAGCCCAAGCCGACGGGTTAATTTTAACACGCCTGCCCCGGTGCGTTGTGTTTATTTAAGGTCTTTATAGAAGCAACGCTGTCAGCCACAATGGGATCCTTGTGCGTCGGGGTCCGGCAGCTGGCTCCTGCCGCCTGGGAGGTCACGGCAGCACCCGAATCGCTCGCTGCGAGCATCCTCCTGAGGGAGGGGGATGTGCTTGGAGTTGGCAAGCGCCTCCAAAAAAAGCTGGGTTAGGTAGGAGCTTAGAGGAAAAGCGAGCAGCTCGAAGCCTGGTGTCTCCATCGCCGTCCTGCTCTGAAGCCCCGCGGTCGGTGGAGGAGGGCTGGGGCATCACATGCAATCAGTGGGGAGGAAGCAAAAACCGGGCTTAAAAAAAAAACAAACCAACTGCTGCTGGAGAATAAAAAAGAGGCACCCAGATGGCTAAAGCCACAGAGCAAAGCTCTCTCTGCGCTGAAGCAATGTGGAAAAGATCAAGTCGTGCTGCTTGCAGCTGCGTGCTCCAGCGAGCGTCATCTCATCAGGACTCCTCCAAGTGCCCTTTTCCTCAAGCCACACCAGCTGGATGCGGCCCCAGACCGCAAAGGTCTCCTGTCCCCCATCTGCACCCGCTTGTCGGTTCTTGTTGCAAAGTTGAGTGGAAAAAGGGTAGAGGGTGCCTTTCTGTGCTCAGCACCCACCCACCCACCACCGTGCTTGTGGCTTTTGGGTGCTGCTCCCCCAAACGCCATCATTAATGTGGATTCCTACAGGAGTGCGTGGGATGATGGATGGGCAGAGGGACCAGCTCATGGTGCCTTTCCTGCCCCAACTCCCTTCTCCAACCCCTCTTTCTCTACTCGACTCTGCTTTGGAGCTTGGTTGACTGCTGGGAAAGTCCTCCCATGTCTTCAAAGCGCCCAGTGGGTACCCACCCCACCTGACCTCATCCCCTGCACACCCCCTTGGCATTCACCACCATGAACAGATGCTTCATCCTCCAGCTGGATTGGTTTTTGCAGCCTCTTACGTACCCTTAAAAGTTGCTGATGGTGCTGAATTAGAGCATCCTGGAGGGAAATTGCAGCCACTTTGCGAAGCTGCAAAATCAGATCTATTCCCATGGCACGTTCCTCCTGCTCCCATGGCGATGTCCCTCCTGCGTACCCGGTGACACAGGGCACATTTCTGCCTCCCAGTTAGGTGGTTGGACACCTTACCAGCCAAGAGACCACGAGAAGTGATCAAATGCCCAGGGCCAGGCTGGATCAGGGCATCAGTTTGCACTTACGTAGATGTGGATGAGCGTTCGTGACCCTTTCCTTTCCCACCAACACACTGCAGGTTCAATCCGACACACGTCTGCAAAATTTCCTCCTGGCTGCCACTAAGGCTTTAAAAAAAAGCAAGAATAAAAGATCTGATATAGCCCAGCTTGTCTCAAGCGCTTCTGCCCTCACCCCTCTGCCCGCACCACAGGTTTAAGCTGCACCCATGGGTGCAGCACAGGGCTCTGCTGTGGCCACCCTGACCTTCCCGGTAGTCCTGTTCCTGTATCGCATTCCTCCCCGCTAGACAACGTGGAAATGTTTTGAAAGCATCTTAGAAACCTGCATCGCTGCCAAAACGGTTGAAAAACGAAGCCGTGAAGGGAAACGCGGGGCTGCTTTCCAGCTTGGCTCACATGGGGATCGCCACTCGCCTCCGTCTTCTGCACTGCAGCTGCACAGATCGTTCGCTTCTCAAGTTGGATTTAAAACATCTGCCTCTTTCTTTGGCTTGTTTGAGCTGCTTTGGAGCTGGAAAATGGAGATTTTGGGGGAGGGAGGAGGCTCTTGGTTTGAGTCCCCTAGGCAATGGGTGACCGTCACCTGCGTGAAGGATGGAAATGAGTAAGGTGGGTTAGGGCGGACATCAGAGGGTAACAACCCTCCTCCCACCTTCCTCACACCCGAAGGAGGGGAGAAAGGTAATAAAATGCAAAAGAAGGAGAAGGAAAGGCTTTTTATTGCAGTGGGCAGTGAAGCTGGGAAGCTCCTGCTTGTTTGAAGCCGCTGGGACTTCAACCGGGCTTGGAAAAGGTCTGATGGGAAGAGGACTCTCCAGGGGACCACTTCCCTGCTCCAAAAAACCTTTTAGAAAAACATCTCCTCTTTCTTGTTGAAGCATCCAGCAACGAGCCGCCGATCAAACCTCTCAGCTGGCCGTGACCATAATTAATCACCTCTCGAGACGAAAAAGCCGCCTGCCTCTTGTCTTGAGTTGTTTGGCTTTATCTTGCGGTCAAAGAGCTGCGGATGTTCAGACCTCAGAGGATCAGGCTGGGGGAGACGGCGCCAGGCAAGGGCTGCTGAGCGGCAGCGGTCGTCTCATGGAGGACAGACAACAAATCTCTGGCCATCGTCTGCATCTCCATCCATCATCTCTGGACATCATCCCTCCTTTGGAAGGAGCCAGAGTGAAGGATTTGGAGGATAAAACCAGGATGCTATGGTCCGGTTGACCCAACCCTTGCCCAAGAAGTGTTTTCAAATCCCAGAGAGATGGGCTTAGGCCAGGACCACGCTGGCATCCCAGCAGGGCATTGCTTGGCACCTTCACCAGTCCAAGCCTCACTCAGCAGCTCTGCCCAGGCATCCCCCTCCATCTGTGAGAGCAACAAGCTTGTCCTTCCTCCCTTATCAGCCCCAAATAGCTGCGACGTGATGTATTGTTTTCCCTCCTCAAACAAATTACATCAGAAGAAGGAAACGGCCTTTTTTTGTTGTTGTTGTTTTTTTTCTGGCGTGGAGGTCCGCCAGCAAGATCTCTGCGGCACTGTTTCTGTGCCAGACTTTCATATCCTCTTTGCACTGGTTAATGCCTCCTTAGCCAGCTGCCACTTTCTGCTTTTGAACAACAGATGGCATGGGTGCCCTTCCCCTCCTCCCTGGGGGGCTTTATGGTCCCCCCCTGGCCATATCCAGGAGCCCCAAGGAGTCCCCACGTGAAATCGGATCCAGCTGCAGAAGGATCTGGCTTACGTCCACGGACGCAGATGGGGAATACATGGGGGAGCGCTGGGGCTCGCGCTGAGCTCACGGCGATGGAAAACAACTGGACCACCTGCACGTGATTCGGTGGGGCTTGTTCTCCAGCCTCATCCTGCCCAGAAACCCTCTGGTGTCCCCCCCAGATTTGAAGGTTTTTCAGCCCAGGTGAGGGAGTCCCACTGGGGACGTGGGGTTGAACCTGGCCACTGCTTCACTTGGGCATCAGTCACCTGCAGGGAGAGGGCAGGCTATGAAGATGGTGGTGGCCCTCCATAGCTTCCTGCAGCTTCATGGAAGGTTGTGTTCTGCCAAGTCTCAGTGGGGACAGACCCCAGAGCATCTCCATAGGGTGCTGTGGGGATATAGGGGCCACACACCCCCGCAGTGCACACCCCCAGCACCCAAACTCAATGTATTTCCTAGAAATTTAAGGCAGGCTACAAAGCCGGTGGTGGTCCTCCGAAGCTTTCTGCAGCTTCTTGGGAGGTCGTGTCATACCAGGGCTGAATGGAGACGGACCCCAGAGCATCTCTGTAGGGTGTTTGGGGGACATGGGGGATCCAATTCCCTCAGCACCCAAACTCAACATATTTCCTGGAAATGTAGGACCCTTGAAGGACTTCTTTTCCACAGTATGGTCCAGTTTGCCCTTGTTTCTGTAGATGTTTTGCATCCCGGCAGAGGGATTTCGACAGCCCTGCTACCTTCTGCAGGAGCTGGACCCCCATTTACAGTTGAACCCAGCACCCAGCAGGTCACGGGAGAAAACACGGCAAGGAGCAAACCTCGAGCAAACCTTCTGCCACCTCCTCCTGCCTCCAGCGATCTCCTCCCTGGACGAAAAGTCCCAACACTGCGATGCAAGAGGTACAACATCCCCTTTCCCAAGGGTTTACCTGGATCCCCAAGGAAGAAGCGTTTCATCGGCCTATGGCTCCTAGGAAAATGAGAGTGGAGCAGGAGAAGCTGAGATGAATCAGACCCCCAAATTTGCTCTTCTCTAAAATAAATTCCCCCACCCTGCGGAGTTCCTGGCAAGGCAGCTGGTTTTGACTTGACAGCTTGCGGACTGGTTGGTGGGAACTGATCCTGAGAGCTAAATTAGAGCCAAAATTGGCCTCAAAGTCCCTTTACCATCTCATGTCCCCCATCCCTCTGCTTCGCTTGGAAATAAAGCCGGCTTGCAGCGAAGGATGTGCTGCCGGGCATCACCTGAGGTGCATCAGTACCTTCCCTCGGCTCGATGGGGCACAGCTTGGTGTCACCCATGGTGGGACAGGGTCCCACATCAGGGTGGCCATGGCAGGAGCCCCAAGCCGGGCTCATCCACCTGGTTCAGAGGCATTTCTTCCCATTCGGGGCTGGTCCTGGGACCCCCTTACCTCTGTGTGGGTGCTCCACGCCCCCGGTAAGGGACTGTGAGCTTTGTCACCAAAGCTCCAATGCCAGGGCACCCCGGGGTGCGGG